>NC_079211.1:65884961-66157461 GCF_029633865.1 Lampris incognitus | reverse complement strand
CAACAAGCAGACCATTAGCACACAGAAAATCCGCGCCGATAATAGGAACAGTAATGGCGGCGACTACAAAGTCCCACTCAAAATGGCGCCCGTGGAAACAAACAGTCACCAACCTTGTGCCAAACGTCGCAATGGACGAACCGTTAGCTGCACTTAACTGTGGGCCGCCGCCTTCGGCCGACCTGTCTGTTTTAGCAGGAGCGAGTAGGCTCTTTTGCGAGCCTGAGTCCACCAGAAACCGTCTTCCTGACATCGTGTCCTTAATGAAGAGCAGCTCACTACGTCCGCCAGCGCCCACAGCTGCTACTGAGCGCTGGCCCTGGAGTTTCCCGCCGCCTCAAACGTGCACGGAGGGACAAAGCGCCTCGCCTTGCCGCCGAACCGCTGGAGGAAGAAACAGAGGCCGCTCCTGCGCCGTCTCCAGGCAGTCACTCCAGCCACCACTGCTGGGTCCGCGTCCTCCGACGCCGGCTGCAGAGGCTCCGATGCCACACTCTGCACAGAGAACCGTCTGGTAGCCAGCAGGACTCGATCGACCTCCTCAGCCAAACCTCGGCAGTCACCAGCGGCCAGACACGGGGAGTTAGCCAAAGCTGCGCGCACAGGAGACGGAAACTGGCGCAGGAAAACGTGTGGGAAAAGGAATCCACCTTCGTCCGAGCCTAGCAGCGACAGCATATTGTCCATGACATCCACAGCCGTCCCGTCGCCCAAACCGGATACAGCCTCTCTGCGGCAGATAGGCTGTACCTCCGGAGCAGAAGATGTTTGAGGGCGACGTATTTACTGTGTTGCGGAGGGGCGTACAACAGCTGCATGGCCCGGCGTGTGGACTGCTGGTCCAGCGCAGCGATGACCAAATAGTATCTGGAGTCATCCGCGGAGATTCCACGCAGGTGGAACAGCGTCTCGATATGCTGGAACCACGAAGCCGGGTCGCTCTGCCAGAACTCTGGGAGCTTCACAGCCGCGGCAAGAACGGCTGGCTGTGAGAGTTGGGGCGGCGTGGCCGAAGTGGATTCACACTCTTCTTCTGCTCCAAACATGTTCAATTCGGGGTCACCAATGTGGCAGGATGAGGAAAAACACAGGAGACGAAGGCGAGTTTGATGTTTATTCCTCAGCTCCAAAACCAAACTACAGCAGCAGCAACCCTGCACCAGCAAGTCCGGGAACGTAAACCACGCCCCCAGCTCACAGTCCTGCTGGGTGAGAGGCATAGCTCCTAGTGTCCGCCACAATATGTTTATTAGTGAAACCCCACTTATTTGATTAGATGTTGTAAAGAACACAGGATAGTCACCTCTCACTATAGCCAAACCCGCTAGAGAGGCGCTACATACGCCGACGACCGACGCGGAGCCAAACCATCCCAGGTACAAGTGGGAGATGAAGTCCTTTGAAACAGGACAAGGCAGATAAGTTCACGACAACTTTCAACCAGACACCACACACGGTAATCAGTAAGAACGGTAACAATGTGGTAGTCGAGTCACCCACAGGAGCTCAGTACTCCAGAAACACAACCCATGTCCAAAGGTACACACCAGCTGAGCTGACATCATCACCTGCTGGAAAAGAAACACAGACAACACTGAGTGAGAATGAAAACCAGGGACTTGAACACACAGAGAGGTCCACACCAGAGACACCCTGTCAGGGCTCATCCCCATGCCGACCTCTGACAGCACAGTCAGAGAGACCTCGCCGAGAAATAAAGATGCCCCGGAGATTCACAGGTTTTGTTATGAAGTGAATTCAATGTGAGAATGCATATGTTCATGTGTATGGTGATAGAGAAAATTAATACACAATGCTAGGGGGCAGGAATGTTTATTCTGTGAGAGAATATGTTATTAACATTCAGATATATAGTTATGTTGTTCAAGTGACCTGTTGTTTATGTAAAGGAGACATTAGAGTTCTAATCCAAGTAAGGGGGGGGAGTGTCGTGTATTGATTACGTCATTACGTCATGCTTTGATGCGGAACGCAGAAGAAGAATAAATATGGAGTGAAGTGATGCGAAACGTGGCTCTCGGTGTGCGTATGATTTAATTCGGTTCTACTTGGCATAATATGCAAGTTAGAAGTGTAACAGATGTCTGGCAGGGTGATCACTTACAACTGCCTTCACCAAATCATGGATGATGCTGATCCACTCATCAGGTTGGTGGAAGAGTTTTTCAGTCTTTTTTCTAAACATCACTTCCTGTTTACTCGGTCTGAAATGTATTAACAGGGAATCTATCTTGTTTTTTTTTATTGAAAGGATGTTTGAGGAGCTGCAGCGTCGCCACATTGTGGTGACTGGTGTCCCCCCACCGCTGCCTAATGCCAACGTTCCTGCAAAGCCTTCCACCAGCACACAGCCACCTGAGATCTCAGCTCCTGAGACTAGTGAGACTGAACAATCAGACCAGGCCTCTGTAAGCAGTGGTGAGACTTTTCAATGGTGAGAATCACATCTTCACTGATTTTTGATTGTGAGTCACATCAATCACAAATATGCACTGTTATAACAATACACTTTTTCCACATTGCAGTGACCCAGACATGCAGTGGACCAACCCGACCAGGAAGCTCATGGCAGAGAAGGGCCTTTATAAAAAGCATTCTCTGGACCATCCGTTGCTGAAGGACTTTGGCATGTACCTGGATAAAGACCTCCACAATGAACATTTTAAACAGGAGGTGAGGACTACCATAAAAGCATTCTGTATTTATTAAAAGCTTTATATCCAAGTAAAAAAAAAAGTTTTAGCATGGCAAAATAGTCATGATTATGTAAACTACTAATAAGACACATTAGCCCCTAGCTAACGGGTCTGATCCTTTAGTCGAGCGGTTAGTGATGTCGCCTTGTGGTGCAGTACACCTCGTATCGAATCCCGCACCGGGCAAAAAAATAACCGGTTACATTGGTGGCAGCGGTGGGATGCGGAAGTGTGCAGATCCTCAGGAGTCTCTTCGGAGCGCGGGGATAACCAAGCGTGAGGCCGCGCTTCCGGGAGAGGGTGACGACTGTAAACTACTAATAAGACACGTTAGCCCCTAGCTAACGGGTCTGACCCTTTAGTCGAGCGGTTAGTGATGTCGCCTTGTGGTGCAGTACACCCCGTATCAAATCCCGCACCGGGCGAAAAAATAACCGGTTACATTGGTGGGATTCGATACGGGGTGTACTGCACCACAAGGCGACATCACCAACCGCTCGACTAAAGGGTCAGACCCGTTAGCTAGGGGCTAATGTGTCTTATTAGTAGTTTACAATTACAATGTAATTTAACATGCTTTTTTTCTTTTCAGGTTGAGAACGTTGCTCGTTTCCTGTTTTACATGGACCCATGTGCACCATCCCTTGAATTCATCAGGGACCAGGAAAAGACAAAGGAGTACTTCCGTAAGCTCACTGAGGCAAATCTGCGGAAACAAACACAACAGAATTACCTCAAGATTCTGAAAAGGTTGGTAGCATTTGGTGTTGTTTTCATATAATGTCAACACTTGTGTAGACAAGAACTTCACTGGGCTAAAATACATGTAAATACTTAAATACTTGTACTTCCTCTGACAGATTCCTGGTGTACCACATGGTCAACACCAACCTGAGGCATGAGGATGAGAAACTCCATGGGGACTGCAAGCACTTCATCGACTACATCGGATCTCTGCAGAAGGGCTGCTCCAAACAAGTGAGCAAAGAGATCACCCAAAAGAGGTAAGTGTAAGGACCTCTAAAATCTACTGTACAGACTTTGTGGTACTTCATTTACGAGCATGCTTTGTGTCTTAAACATTTCCTATGTTCTTATAAGTTTCTAAACATGTAAACCAATGGAATATATTTGCTCTTTGTATTTTTATTTGAATTTTGTTATTAGCCAATGATATGGTGTAAAGTTGTTATGCCCGCGAAATCGCGAGGTTCGCAGTGGTCAATCTCGTCACGGAGAGGGAGGAGTTTCAGAGTCCAAGGGGGTACTCCGAGGAGAGACGTCCATTTTTTCTACTGCTCCGTCTAAGTACCCGTTTCGCGGAGACTTTAAACACAGCCCCTGTACTAGGCCCGCATTTGAGGTCAGGGGTGTTGCGATTGGCCCGCGGTCGTATGCTTGCTGGTGGGGTTTGTTTTAGTATGCTGATTATTTTGTTTATGCCCCATAGCCAGCGTCGCCGCTAGCTAGCTAAGTGGATTTAGCATCCAGTGCTGGTGTGTTAGCCGACTAAGAGTTGTGGAGGCTAGCCAGAAGTCATCGGGCTGCGCTGGACGGTGATCTAACTAGGGGAGCCGCTCTGCTCCATTCCTGGGACCTGTCTGCTGTTCAAAGAGGACTCGCTTCATCTGCTCTCCGGCGTGGGGCTCACCGGAAGACCACCATCTTCGCCAGCGTTTTCTGAACATTGCAACATGTGGCCAACTTGTGGGTGGCTGCCTTGCCCTCCGCTCAGAGAGCTGCTTTATGTTCACCAACGGGCCCCAACGGAAAGCGCTGGGTATTTTTGTGTTCTTTTGTTAATTCCGGCTTATGTAACTGGTTGTCACACCCTGTGTAATTCCAATTAATGTTTATTTAATCAACAATACTACACTCGTGTGGTACTCTCTCTCTCAATATTATCAAATAAATCCTATTATTATTAATTATATTTCGGGTGTATTGGCAGCTCATTTTCCGCATATGCAAAGCCTAGGTTACTTATAGAGTGCTGGTAATAAGCTTGTACAGTGATTCAGTACACAGCAGGGTTATAAGATCTGCCTTAACCACATGTTTGTTTAATTCTGGGAAGATACACCATTCACTAGCATTAGGTAAGTGTAGTATTTTCACAGTGGAGGCACCGCGCTACTAAATTGATTATTATCTTGGTTAATTATTTCTATTATTAATTATCACTAATATTGTCATTGGGGGCACTAGCCTACTAGTACACATGTGGTTCAGCCAGCTCACCATTCCACTGCTGAGAACTCAGGATCCTGTTGCGCTATTGAATTGTATTGTAACACTTAAGTAACTGGTAGCATTAGGCTTTTGTCTTGTTTAAATGTGCTTGGCGTTGCCCGCCAGTGAAAAAGGGGTTACATAAGTTTAACTGTTTGCATCCATTTAACTGGATTACACTGCAGATATGTGAGCAATGTGGCAAGTAATATTATGATTTGTTAATACAATTTATCTTTTTTTTCATCGGCATGACATGCTGCTTGAAAAACATCTGCTCACTCCACATGACTGCTTGGCTGTGCTGAGGGCTGCCAGGAAGGACTTCTTGGGAGTTATCGCAAAGGTCTGGCCAGACGACGGCGATCTGGAGTCGAATGAGTGCAGCTTTCGGTGTACTATCTCCAGGCAGTGGTGATCCTGAAGCGTTGTCCGGCCTTGGATACAACTATTTAAAGTGCAAAATGCCGGCGCAGTCGTTTATCTGTGTTCACTTGAAGAAAATTACGAGTTTGGACACGTTAGCTAGCTAGCTAGCTAAAAGCGACACGCAGCTTGGGCTAGGAGCTATAGGACACCTAGAGGATTGTTAGTTAAGCTAGCTAGTATCTAGCTGTAATATGACAAACATCCACGAAAACCACGCGGGTTAAAATATATTTGATTGAATTGAATGTGCTTTTCTGGCCGTTTTCGCTCATATTTTGTCCGAGCTTTGATACCTGGACGCTAGCTAACTTAAGCTAGCTAGCTTACGTTAGTTAACTGGTTAGCTTACACTAAGGTATTGTGAGGATTCGTTATAGCATCTCAGTGTGGGCTAACCACAGAATTCTTAAATTCATCTCTTGTTAGTGTTTTCTTAGCTAGCTAGCTAGCTAGCTAGCTAACTTTACACGTTGTTTTCATTGCAGCTAGTGGGTGCTAGTGTGTGACTCTACAAATTAGTTAACATGTGGTGATGTTGATGACGTTGATGTCGTGTTCTACGCAGAGCTGAAAAGTTGAGTGAAATTGATGCACGCAATTGCCGAAGGTCCACAGATAATAAAACATAGCTAGCGTGAGGTGTAATGTAACGTAAAAAAACCCATTTGTATGCTGAAGTTGTTGGACGATGTTCGATTCCATTTGTGCACGTGGGGCTGTGTAAGATTAACGTTATCTAAGATGCCGTCTTTGTAGTGTGGAGTTCCCGCGTTTGGCATGTCGTTCATGTAGTGCAGGTACAATTCGGATCTCTAAGGTACAAATTTCACAAATGTACCATCAAAGGTCCAACGCTGTTCCCATGGGGTACTCAGAAGTACCTTTTGGGTAGCTACACACCCTGTGGGGTACTGATTATGTACCTTCAAGTAGAAGGGTGCCCGTACCACTGCTTGTGCCTCCTCCCACTGCTCTCTTTGAGCATATTTTAAATGAAAAATCACACCCTGGATATTGTACAGTGTCTCACCTTGATGAGAATAATTAGCTAGCTCACTTTAGGGCCCCATCAGACATGGTGTGTTGTGGGAATTGAACCATTCTGCTCACTACTTTGCATCGCAAGGTGCTTTTCCATAATCTGTGCGGAGGTGTCAAATTGAGAAACTCAACTTGGGATGTCATGAATACCATATTGTAATTAGTGTATGGTTTAGATGTTGGTCAACCCACCAGGTTATTGGGCGTCTCAAAAGCTGTGTGTGCGTGTGGGAATTTCTGAATTGTAGAGAACAAGTTGTTGTGTATATATAGTATTTGTGTGTGAGTAATGATTAAATTCAATATGCTATTTATTCCATAGAAAATGAAGTGGACGGCGAGACGGTGCACCTGGGCTTAAATGACTCCATGCTCAGCCATCTATTTAAAGACTCGTTCAAGAAGCAGGTTAAATTCCTCCAGATAGTAAGGCAGATGCAGGAGCCCGGACACGGAGATGCCTGTCCCACACAACGCAACACAGGAGGTAGGTCTGTTGCACCCACATCTAGCCAGTAGTAGCCACACACAACCAGGTAGCGGGTGTCCTGTAATGGCTACTCACAAGTATAGACAGTGCTAGTGTAAAGTCTGTAGTTGTGTGCTAGCGACTCGATTCAGTGACGACTGCTCAGTAACAATGAAGACATGATACTCATTCTCCTCAGACGTTATATCTACAGTGCCCTCCGAAAGTATGGGACAAAGACGTTCCATTTGAATTGATTGTGTTGACAGAATGAAAACATGTATAGAGCTCTGATAACTCAAAATTGGTTGCTGTCTGACATGATGATTACCCACACACACAGCACTTCAATCATATTGATGGAAGGATGATGAAGAGATTATAATGTAATATTATTTAGTCCTACAGAAGAGATTTCCACAGACATCTCAGATTCCCGCAGAGGAGCTGACCACACTAAAATTCCAAGTGGTGGAATTTGGTGGCGCTACAAGGCAAGTGTTGAGTTTCATTGAACTGTAACATTGCAACACACATGCACTTTTCTTTAGCTCTCACACCTGTTTAACCCAGGCTGAATCCCAGTAAATTCAAGTCTAGCCCAGTCTGATCTAGTTTAAACCAATCTGGTAATGAAATCCAAGAAAATCATTATACTTACAATAATCAACTGACTTTTTTTTTTTTGTAGTTCTTCGGCTGTTGGGAGACTGCCCGATGTCTTTTTCCTCCCCCCATTCCCTAGAGAGCTTCAGAAGAAGCTGGATGCTAAAGAGGAGGTCCAGAGAGTGCCACAATACCGGCACAAAATAATCAGCTCATTGCATGATTGTGTTTCCATGTACACCATGTAAGTACTCCGGGCTGAAGTCTTTGTTGTGCGTGTGTGTGTTGTCTTGTTTAACATGATTATAATAATATAATAATAATAATCTTTCCATTTATATAGCGCTTTTCCCAATGCTCAAAGCGCTTTACATATGATTAGTCTTAGTCATTCATACACAACCATACCATACTGTGGCGGAAGCGTGGCAACCAAACAGAACCAACTGGCCAGCGGGTCGACCGCAAAGGATTACGGTATATTTTCCTTAGCAGAGCGCACATCGTTGCAGACTTGGCCGAAGGGTGCAACAGGGGTGCATACGGAAATGCAGTACCTCCCTGCAACCACGCCTTTTTTTGTAATGTCTTCTCACTTGGTGCTTATTCTATAGTTGATGTATTGTTCCAAGGTTTTTGTGTGGAGAGACAAGGGTCTCTGTATTCTGCATTTCAATTGCTTGTATTCATGATAGCCAACTGCCTCATTAGCGATTCTGCATTTACTTACTTGTTTCTGTTCTGTGATTTGGGTATCCAACTCACGCCGAATATGTCAAGGTCGCCCAGGCATTAATCCGGAAATACCCATTCCTGAAGGATGTTCGGGGAAATGGCTATGTAAGTAGCTTTGCTTAACTAACTCCACAATATTACATTTCTAACCCTAACCCTAAATACCAATAGGTGTGTATTAAAGTGTGAAAAAATAAAAATTCAGCCATTATCTACCTACCCTCATGCCAATTGAAGGCGAGGTAAGATTTTACAGTCCTCAAAACAGGAATGTAGTTCCAGGTGGATGAAAGTTAGCAAAAAACGCTTCCTAAGGCTAAAAAAAAAAAATTAACGTACTGTGAGGTATCGTTGAGGCATGGGGGAGGAGGGGCAAGGGGAGATTCTATGCGTCAAGGACGTTTGTCCATCGAGTTAACCTCAGAAGTTCATGCGACAAACCGGTTATTTTCGACAGAGGGGGCCGGAGCCTCCCTCCCTTTTTGGTGCCAGCCCAGTCCCTCACTTTCGACCGGATGAGAAAATAGGGTCTAGGCTGAAAAATACCAATGTTCCCCTTTTAATATGAGCAATGTGAGCACTCACCTTTTCCTTATACACAGATAAAGGGAGCAAGCCTGGGGCTAGCTTTGTTCATATAAAGTGAGTGCTTTCATGACTAATTTGGATTTTTCTGTTGTTTAAATAAGCATACATGGCACATGTCGCTGAAACGCAAGTTCAAGACCGAACGTGCTCCGCTTGTCCAATGTGATGAAGTGAAACGAATCAAGGAGAAGTATGGTCATGGAAAGAAGTCCAAGCAACCTGACGCTGCGAGTCCCAACGCCTGTCCGAGAACCAAGCCACGATCGGTTAGTCTCATTCCCACACTTTTCTGCCTTTCATCTCTTTGCTTCTGTCCATCCAGCTGGCTCTGTAGAGCTTCCCGCCTCGTCAACTTTTCTCCTGTCTCCCTCTATCTCCTTGTATCTGTGCTTTTCCCCTCTCTCCCATTCATCCACTGTCAGTGACTGTAATTGATCATATTGTCAACTGAGTTTTGTTTTTCTGTTCCATGTTATGTTATGTCATGTTTTGTCAATAGAAACTTGATGTTCTTGGAGAAGATTCAACTTCAATTGCTGGTCATGTGAAGGTTCTACAAACGCAGTACAGCAAGGCACAGCCAGACACAACGATTGTTCACGGCCTAATGCAGAGAACCTTCGCGTGGAGGCAAAAGGAGATCGCAGAAGGAATGATCGTTGAGGACACAGTGAAGAAGTATCCCTTCTTAAAGACACCCTCTGGGGTAAGTGTTACATGTAATAAGCTAGACGCGCTCCAGCACATCGGTCTGAACAACTAAACCTTTTTAAAAACATCAAAAGGGGGAGCTGATTCAACAAACGGTTGAAGAGAGGAGGGCTGGGGATCGACTGAAATTCTATAGAATTGGTGTATGGTTTTAGTTTGCTTCCTTGAAGAAGCTCATGTATGGGTTTCCATTGAAACACAATTGGATGAAGGGATTAATCAGCTGCAGCTTCTCAGCTGGATACTCATGCATAAGCTTCCTAAGTAATGGATATGAAATACAACTGTGCACCTAGTCTATTGACAGCTCTGCACATACAGAAGAGAAAGGAGGGCATGAGGCACCCTGTTCTCTGTATTATTTCCCTATCCTTGATCCACGTCTTCCATCCCTCTTATTCTCTCGGCCAACTGCTTATTTGTTGTTCTCTGTCTTTCTGCAGCTGTTGGAGGAAGTGGGTTGTATCCACCCCACAGCAACCTTCAACTTCACCAATGGCTTTGAACAGATCGTTCCCAAAGTGCTTGTCCTGGCTCAAGGAAAGTCTCCTCTAGCCAAACAGTACTTGGAGGCCAGAGAAGAAGCCCTCAGCGAGGAACTACCAGGTACTTGAAAAGCTTATGAGTGTACTCACACTTTTTCAGCACACGCATGGAAAATCTGTAGACAACAGTCCTTTCTGAGATGATGAGTCAATTCTGATTCTCTAGGAATGGACTTCAGAGCTGCACTCATCCTCCTGCCATCTATTTTCAAGGAGAGTATGGATGTTCACATCACCATGGGAGAGGTATGCATCTCTAGAAACTTAAGCCACTTCATGTTAAAAATAACACAATTACACACATGATACAGATCCTGATGTAGAACTTGTGCAAAAACAAGGATAATATATATATATATATATATATATATATATATATCCACAACAAAATCTACAAGAGTGACTGATGGCTCGCCCAAAGTTGTCGTTTGTTTTGAAAACATGTGACGTAGTCCTTCATTCTGTCGACAGAAGAGGAAATATTCTGCTCCCAAGTTGGTTGAGTCTCCGGAGGCCGGAGCAGTAGCCACTAGAATCACGCATCAGCATAGAACGATACTGACCCCTAGTGGTAGAACAGGAACGAGGCAGGGGCATATAAGACAACAGTCATGAAAAAAACACATGGGCTATTTCATTTGAAACTGGTTTCTCGCTGGATATGAGTGCAGTGCAGTGCGCATTCACACGTGGGATTGGTAATTTAACATTGCGAAATAATGACAATAATACCACACGCCAACAACCACAATGTGTTATTCAGAACTACCATCAAAAGAAAATACCTTCCGGGTATACCGTATTACTGTTTTACCGAACATGCCTAATTCTAATGTACTTATGTATTTTTCAGGGTGAACCCACCACCCCATACCCAACTGTCCAAGTAACCAGCCAAGAAGACTGGAAGGCCACGTTTGCCGGAGAAAGTTCCTGTGCACTCAAGGTAGAAGGGGTCACAGTTTGTGAAGGCTTGAAGGTAGAGGAAGCGATGATCGCGTCTTTTTATTCATATTTTGTCTTCAACCTTGAGTACCAACCCAGAAACAAGAACACTCTGACCTTTCTTCAGCGATGTATAGCCAACTTGCACGAGAAGGGTGACCGTCCTCTGTCGACGAGTGTTACCAGAGTTATCAACCAGATCTACTGAAATGCCTCGTTTACAGTCTCAGGTCCACCAGTGCCCCAAATGTAAAAAAAAGACTTTCACTCTCATTAAGTTGATCCAACATGTGGGTCTTGCTCATGCCCACGAGGCAGGCTTCTCAATCACTTGTGGACTCAATGACTGTCAATCCACTTTTTCTAACTACCCATCTTTCAGATGTCATGTTTATAGAAAACATAGAGCTTGCATTTTACCTCCTGCTAGTGATGGGGCTAGTGAGGAGCCTGGTAGTGATAACTTTGCCTCTGAAGATGATGATGATGATATGTCTGATTATAATGCAGATGCAGATGTTCAATCCCCCCCTAGTATGGAAGCCCTGTTATCCAACTTCAAAGCAAATCTTTGTAGCTTCATCCTAAAATGCAGGGAAAAAAAACAATTTACCTGAATCTGTTCAAGAGATACTGAATGATGTCAACTTTTTATTTTGTTTCTTTAAGGAGAATTACGATGCATCTTTATCTTATCATCTAAAAGAAAATGGCTTTGATGTTGAGGGATGTCCTGAACTTAAGCAGGTTTTGGAGTCGAATGATTTTTTTGAGGAAGCGTCAAAAGAGTTCTCTTCTCACTTCAAATTGAAAGAGTACTGCAAGTCAAGATTAGACTTGACTGAACCAGTTCAATACACTTTGAGAGGTTCCACAGGTCATAAAATAGGTAGCTTCTCCTATGTTCCCATTTCACAAGTCTTAAGAAAATATTGTTCCCATGAGGATGTGTGGGATGACATAGTATCTGAAAAGACAAAAGATGAACAGGTCTTCACAGACTTTACTGATTGAGCGTACTATAAGGAGCATCCTGTCTTTAGAGATTATCCAAATGCATTGAGACTGCATTTTTATGAGGACGAATTTGAGGTAGTAAACCCTTTGGGTTCAAAGAAGACGAAACACAAACTCTGCGCCTTCTACTATACTGTAGGTAATGTACATGGAAGATATAGGTCTCAAGTGAAGCATATTCATTTACCATTACTGGTGCGCTATCGCTTTATAAAGCAATGTGGTTTAGAAGTTATCCTCAAGGCACTGCTGGATGACCTCAAAGTACTCTCAACGGATGGATTCAGTCTCACCGTTGGTGGGGTTGAACAGAATGTCCATGCGGCTCTAGCTACCTTTTCTGGGGATAATCTTTCAGCTCACATGATTGGTGGGTTCAGTATGTCATTTAGCTCAGGAAGAGTTTGTAGACACTGTATGGGAACATATACAGATATAAAAGAGAAATTTCAGGAAAATAATTATGTTTTAAGAACATCTGAGGTTCACCAGTATCACCTGGAATGTATCCAGCAAAATCCTGCCAGTAAAGCAACTTATGGGGTAGACTCTAGTTGTCCATTTGATGTGCTTCCCTATTTTGATGTTACTAAGTCCTTTCCTCCAGACGTAATGCATGACATGTTGGAAGGTGTCATACCTTTAGTTTTGAAACAAGTTCTGTGCCAGGCTCATAGAGAGAAACATATTAGCATTCAAGAGGTAAACGAAGAGCTGCAGAGAATAACAATAGGTCAAAATGATAGAGTGAATAAGCCGGTACAGTTGTCTGAAAAACTATTACAAAAAGGAAGCATTGTGGGCTCAGCATCTCAAAAATGGTGTCTTTTTAGAATACTTCCTTTTTTGACCGCACACCGTATTCCTCCAGAGAGTCCATATTGGCATGTGTACCTGTTGTGTAGAGAAATTGTAGGTATTGTTCTTGCTCCAACGGTGAGAAGAGAGAACCTTCCTCTCTTGGATATACTTGTCCAAGACTTTTTGACTCGGTTGAAAGCTGTATTTGGTGATGTTATTACTCCGAAGTGCCATTATCTAATACATAATTCTAGATTAATCTCAATGTTTGGGCCTCTTCGTCCTCTCTGGTGCATGAGATATGAAGGCAAGCACCAATATTTTAAGAATATTGCAAGTAGTTGTCGTAATTTTATCAATATAGCTTCCACACTGAGCAACCGTCACCAGTTAAAGCAATGTTGGGAGTTTTCTGCAAGTAATTTTTTGGATGATTTTGAGAAGGTACCAGGACGCAGTACTAGCACTCCATTTTCTTCCTTACCACATACTCTTCAGTATGCTCAAGAACAATAATTGACTGATGCTTCTTTTAGTGAAGATAAGCATCTTCAAAGGGTTTCAGGAGTAACCATTAACAATGTAAAGTATGCTACGCAAGAGGTTTTTATTGTCGATCTCTTACATGGCGAGAGAATCCCTCTTTTTTTCTGATAAAATATGTATGCAATGTTGACGCTATGTGGGTGTTGTGCGGGAAACTGCTATTTCCTGAGAACTTCAACCAACACTTTTGTGCATTTTCTGTTAAGTTCGACCAGGACTGGACTGTGTTAAAGCCTGGGGACGAGTTTGATTTTCAAGCCCTTGACATGTATACCGTAGATGGGGATGTATTTGTTGCAATGAGATACTGTGTTTGAAATAACGCTATAAATATTTTCATACTGATTTGATGTTATCTTGAGAGCTATGAGATTTTGTTTCATTTTTTGCTTTTTCCCCTCCCAGGGATCAAAATTAGTAGTGTTATAGTTATCATAGAGTTATCACCTCCTACTCTTCTCCCCTCCTACTCTCTCCTCCCCCTCCTACTCTCTCCTCTCCCCCTCCTACTCTCTCCTCCCCTCCTACTCTCCTCCCCCTCCTGCTCTCTCCTCCCCTCTCCTCTCTCCTCCCCTCCTACTCTCCTCCTACTCTCTCCTCCCCTCCTACTCTTTCCTCCTCTCTCCTCCTACTCTCTCCTCCCCCTCCTACTCTCTCCTCCCCTTCTACTCTCCTCCCCCTCCTCTCTCCTCCCCACCTACTCTCTCCTTCCTCCTCTCCTCCCCCTACTCTCTCCTCCCCTCCTACTCTTTCCTCCTCTCTCCTACTCTCCTCCCCTCCTACTCTCTCCTCCCCCCTCTCTCCTCCCCTCCTACTCTTTCCTCCTCCTCTCTCCTCCTACTCTCTCCTTCCCTCCTACTCTCCTCCCCTTCCTCTCTCCTACTCTCCTCCCACTCTCTCCTCTCCTCCCCTTCCTCTCTCCTACTCTCCTCCCACTCTCTCTTCCCCCCTCCTCTCTTCTCCCCTCCTTCTCTCTCCTCCTCTCCTTGTTCTCTACCCAGCTCATAGAGAGAAACAGATTGGTGCTGTGTTTTGATGTATATATATATATATATATATATATACATTTTTTATCCTTTTCGTATTTGGAGCACTGTTCATTCTGTCCATGCAGCCATGAATCTAAAACCGCCATGAATTTTCATTAAAGTTTGTATTGTAAGTTACGATTGTGGTATGGGGAGTTATTTACTTTCAAGTATTTTAATTTGTACAGTTTAACATGTTTGAATGAAGAATGAAAGCAAAAGGCAATGTTTTAACAATGACATTTTTGCCACATTATAGGTACAATTGCCTCCTCGCTGGGGTGGTACCCCTAAAGAGAACAAAGTCGTACCATCTAAAGGGGTACCACTTTGTACCAGTGGAGTAACTCTTGAAAAGGTACCATTTCTGTACCCCGAGGGTACCACTCCAGCGACGTGCCATTTGTACCCTTGAAGGTACAAACTGAAGGGGTACTACTTTGTACCTGTTAATACTACTACTTTCGGCTGCTCCCGTTAGGGGTCGCCACAGCTGATCATCCGTAATTTATGATCCGCATATTTGATTTGGCAAAGATTTTACGCCGGATGCCCTTCCTGACGCAACCCTCCCCATTTGTCCGGGCTTGGGACCGGCACTAAGGATGCACTGGCTTGTGCATCCTCAGTGGCTGGGTTACTTTGAACCTATTAATACGGTACCAAAATGGTACCCCGAGGGTACCACTCCAGCGACGAGCCATTTGTACCCTTAAAGGTACAAACTGACGGGGTACTTCTTTGTACCTATTTATAAGGTACCAAAATGGTACCCCTATAGGGTACTGCTCCAGCGTCGAGCATTTGTACCTTTTTTTTTACTTTTTGGTACCTTTATTTCTGAGAGTGTACGTGTCTGTGTGCGTGTCTGTTTGCACGTGTGTGTGCATGTCTGATTATGTTTTTACACTTGTGTGTGTGCATGCGTGTGTGCATGTCTGATTGTGTGTGCATGTCTGGTAGTGTGTGCATGTCTTTGTGTGCGTGTGTGTTTTTGTGTGCGTGCGTGCATGTCTGTTTATGTGTTTTACACGTGTGTGCATGTCTGGTTGTGTGTGTGTATGAGTGTGCATGTCTTTGTGTGTGTGCATGTCTGTTTGTGTGTGTGCACGTCTGTGTGTGAGTGCATGTACGTGTCTGTGTGTGCGTGCGCGTGTCTGTTTACACGTGTGCATGTGTGTGTGCGTGTGGGTGCATGTCTGTTTCTGTGCGTGACTATGTGCATGTCTGTGTGTGTGCGTGTGTCTTTGTGTATGTATGTGTGCATGTCTGTGTAACCCTGTGGTTAAATTATAGGCCTTAGATATATTATATTGCACTATTAGATAAGAGTTTGGCCTATGTTTGTTATTTTGTATACCTTTTGAATATGAATATATTATATTGTTGATATTGTTCTGCAAAACAGTTGTTTACCAATGTGAAATGCATTTACTTTAGTGTTGAAACTTACCATTGTTGTGATTGGTTGGCTGTGGAGAGAATACCTTACCTTGGATGTGATTGGTTGAGAGGGCAGCGGAAAACGTCAGCACGAGCAGACTGTACTGGGAGAAAGAGGTCTCTCGTCCCTGGTGTGAGCAACGGAGCAGTTTGATGTCGAGTTGTTATATGCTATTTTGCGGTGAGAGAAATGTAATTGAAGTTTAGTGAACAGTGATGTGTGCGGGTGTCTGACCGAGACCCATCCCGGGAACTGTTTGTGTGGATTTGGGAGACAAACTGACTACTCGTCAGTCCCATATGTGGACCAAGCGACGTTACGGAGCGAGCTAGCCAGTCGGTGTTTGTTGCTAGCACAGCAAGACGGGCGAATGGACTGGATGCGGTAAGGGGCTCGCCCCACAGTGAGTCGGGCCGTCTTCTAGTTTAGCGAAGTAACTATCAGTTACAGTGTAGTGGTGTGTTCATGCGACCATCGAGGAACGCAGAAGGAGTCGTCTGTTGCCGTGTTGTGCTGCCGAGGCGAGCGCACGGTTCGACCGTGAGATGGTGCTAACGGCTAACTAGCCAGTTAGCTAGGATGGCTGCTGGCCTGACGTTCGCTGCTGCACTGAGACGAAGAGGAGCATTCATTGTGAGTACAAGCCGGATGTGCGGGCTTCCAAGGGGAGCAAAGAGGGCTGTTTAGGGTCCCAACGTACCCGATCAAGAAACAGGCCTGCAACTGGGGGTTGACTTTCTTTTATTTTTATTGCCGGCTTAGTTATAGGGTTGTTGAGCTGTATGCTAATGTGTTGGTCTGATTCATTTGTGTGTATATGAATGCAGATGCTTGTTAGCCATTGAGGCTTATTACTTTCATTCATTCTAATAATTATTACTCATAATACATTTGTATATATAATTCTATTCTATTCTTCACTAGTAGCCTCTAGGAGGCACACGAGCTACAGAGTTTAAACCATAACAAACAACCATCAACAATAGAGAAGAGAGCGTGAATCTGACGAGAGAAAGACTGGAAGAGAAGAGAAATATGGATATTTTGAAATACGGACAACTTTGACTACGGTTACTTGAATTACGGATATTTGAACTACGGATATTTGAACTACAGGACATTTGAACTACGACATAAAGATCCCCCCCACGAAGCTTCATTGGTGAGCCGCTAGCCAAAGCTAAAAGTAAGCAGCTTTCTGTGTTCCATGTAATCATAGCCATTTACGTAGGATATCTTGATTTTATCCAAAGACAGATGATCTCCTGTTGAAGGAAGAAGGAAGACTCTTGTCTCTTGTGTGTTGTACGCTGCTGGAATCCTGGTAAGACTTTAAAATCTTGAAATCTAAAGAGTGACAGTTTTCGATTGGTTGCTAAGCTAACCCAGCTAAAACGTATATCTATGATCCTTAGCAGTTTCCCATATGATTCAGAGCTTTAAAACCAGGTAGGACACCCGGTCCATAGGGTTTATTTGATGTAGGAATGTTAGACATTTTAATATAATTATATGCTTGTTGTTAAAAAAAACTGTAAGCTCCGGTTGCCACTAGCCACCGAGCCAACTCGGGCTACATGGCATCCATGGAAACCATAGCAACCAGCTAGACTTGAATTCACGTTGATAGTGCCGTCTGACCGTCATGCAGCCTGGCTGCGATGACGTTGTTTTAACTGTTCTTACAGCAATAGGCTGTTGTCATTCAACCTCATATTAGTTATATGTAGGAAATGATTTTATTATGAGAATTGACTCTAGATTTGGGTATTTTATTTTGTTTGTATTTTTTTGATAGAGATTGCAATTAATAAGGAATCTGTACAATTTTGTGCGGACTGTTTTTTTTAGTACCCAGAACAACCCCCCTTGCTACACCTTTTGGAACCCTGGATACCCCCTTTTGGATTTGTTATGACTCGCCCACCCCGCGCCGGCTGCCAATCAGCTCGTCAGGGCCGGGCTTAAATTTGCTGGTCTCCCAGCGCCCGTTGTCAGTTCGTGCCGTAACCTCCTCGCAGGAGTGGTTACTCTTCCCTCCCAGTGCATTTCTCTCCGAGTTTATCTCAGCCCTTGGTTTCCTGTTTTCTTTGTGAAGTTTCCCTGTGGAGGTATCCTGCCGTGTTCCCAGTTTGGATTTACCCCTGAGTTTTTTCGTGGACTTACTGTTTTCTTAGTCGCTCATTGCCTCCTGTGTTGACTGTTGTATGAGCAAGTACTAAAGTACGCCCGTTTCGGCTAATCCCATCTCTGCCTGGTGTCGTGCACTTGGGGTCTTACGGTTATCCTCAACACAACAGACTACCACGCCAAGATCACGTCATTACTCAGCGACACCGACACCTATGAACCTCTGAGACACGATCCTACTAGTGGTTACAAGAGGAGAATAATAGAGTACCTACAGAAACTACAGAAAGGAGGAACCATTGATCGGATACAATACCACCGTCTCTACCCACAAGATAACATTCCATGCATATATGCACTTCCTAAGATCCATAAAGATGGAACCCCCCTCAGGCCCATCGTCAGCAGAATCAACTCGGTCACGTACAACATTGCCAAACATATTGCAAACATCTTGACCCCTTTAGTGGGCGAAACACCTCACCATATCCAAAACTCCATTGACTTCGTGGACAAGGTCCAAGGCGTAAAACTGGAACCGGATGAAACCATGGTATCCTACAACGTAACCTCGTTATTCACCTGCATCCCAACCATGGAGGCTTTGGAAACTGTGAGGCAACGTTTGCTACGGGACGACACTCTTCACAATAGGACCAACCTCAGCCCAGACCAGATTTGCCAACTACTGGACCTTTGCCTGAACACTACATATTTCCAATTCAGGGGCCAGTTTTACAGACAGAAACACGGCTATGCAATGGGCTCACCAGTATTGCCCATTGTGGCCAACTTATATATGGAAGAGATAGAACACAGGGCCCTGAACTCCTTCAGAGGAACACTTCCGAGCCACTGGTTCAGGTATGTGGACGACACATGGGTCAAAATCCAAAAACAAGAGGTGCAAGCGTTTACCAAACACATCAACTCAGTGGACAAGAACATTAAGTTCACAAGGGAAGACGTAAAGAACAACAGTTTGCCCTTCTTGGACTGTGACGTCCACATTGGGGAAGACAGGAGCCTCCACATTGGGGTTTACAGGAAACCTACACACACAGACCAATATCTACTTTTCGACTCACACCACCCGCTGGAACACAAAATAAGTGTAATCAGAACTTTGCAACACAGAGCTGACAATGTGCCCAGCAGCACTGAGGCCCAACGAGAAGAACACAAACACCTGAGGGGAGCTTTAAAAACCTGCGGCTGCCCCAGTTGGACCTTTGTGAAAACTGCAACACGTTCCAAAAAGACGAACCAGGTGAGCGAGGAGGAGAAAAGGAACAGAAGGAATAGCACAGTCATCCCGTGTGTTTCCGGAGTCTCCGAGAAACTCAGGAAAATTTTCAACAAAGACCGCATCCCGGTATACTTCAAACCCAGCAACACACTCCGACAAAGACTGGTTCATCCCAAAGACCGTGTACCACACACCCGGAAAAGCAATCTGGTATATGCCGTACAATGCAATGAGGATTACACTGACCTATACATAGGAGAAACCAAACAACCACTACACGAACGGATGGCCCAACACAGAAGGCCAAACTCCTCAGGACAAGACTCAGCAGTCTATCTACACCTAAAGGAGAAGACACACTCCTTCGAGGACAGCAACGTACACATTTTGGACAGAGAAGATAGATGGTTTGAAAGAGGGGTGAAGGAAGCCATCTATGCAAAACTGAAAAAACCATCCCTCAACAGAGGAGGAGGTCTGCTACACCACCTATCTCCCACTTACAATGCCGTCCTTTCATCTCTACCCAGAAGACTCAAGAAGCCTAGCCTCCAAGAATAACAGTCGGTCACTAACGGCTCCAACGACTCTCATGACCACTGAACAATGAAGTCGAAAGTAACACCCCCAACGACCGTCGCTGCTAAACAAATGCAAATCAATAGCTCTGATGGCGACGGGCGCGGACATCGGAGCACAGGAGAGCCACGCATATCTATGGCTATGTTAGCGACGGGCGTTGGTAAACATCTGATCACAAAGAGCCACGCATATCAACAGCTCTGACAACGACTCCTAGAGGATAAATACTGAGTCTCATCACCAGCCAGTCAGACTAGCTTGGTCTAGTCAGAAAGGCACGAACTGAGGAAACCTCTTGGATGAGAGGCGAAACGTCTTCACGGATATATACCAAGTCCAGTTGCACTTGATTCAACTCCTTTGGATAACCATGACCTGGATGAATGAGAACATTCACAGACACAAACCCTAACAGTACGAACTGACCATGACGTACCGACCAGTCCGGTCCTAGCAGCTCTCATCGGACAGATCCAAATGACCAACTTCCACACCCAGCAGCTAGAGGCGGCCCCTGTTGCGGGAGGGATCTTCAGACTCAGGTCCAGCCCCTCCAGGCCTCTGTGGGTAACCTGACGAGCCAGCAGGCGGCGTTGGCGAGTCAACAAGCAGAGATCCTGCGGCAATTGTAGACCATCACGGCGGCTCTCACCACCCAGCCGCCGGGCCAGCCTGCCCCAGGAGTCGTGGGTAACCCGCCCCCTGGGCCCGCTGCCCCAGTTAACCCTTTGGGGCTCAACCCAGTTCCCCGGGAGCCCTGCCTCTCCAGTCCACGACCATTTGATGGCGACTTTGAGACCTGTGCCACGTTCACCATGCAGTGTGAGCTGGTCTTCCGGCACCAACCCAGCATGTTCACATCTGATGCTGCCAGTGTCGCTTACGTGACCAATCTGCTCACAGGCCGAGCAGCTCAGTGGGCCACTGCTTCCTGGTCCATGAGGGCCAGTTTCTGCCTCACCTATGGGAACTTTGTGACCGAACTACGGAAGGTTTTCCACCATCCAGTGTGTGGCCAGGACCCTGGTGGTCGGCCGAGCAGTATCCAGCAGGGCAGTGGCAGTGTCACAGGTGGAGTTGATGCTGGCCGCAGCTGAGAGCGGCTGGAATGACCAATCACTTTGGGTCAGCTTCCGGAGAGGTCTCAGCGAAGCTGTCAAAGACCAGCTAGCCACCCGGGAGGAACCCACCTCCCTCGATGACCTGCTCAAACTCGCCATCCGCATCGATGGATGCTTCTGGGAGAGGAGGCGCGAGCGAGCCCTGCGTGGATCCCCGTCCATTCCCCAGTTGTCCAGCACTCCTAACAGGACCCCTACTCCTGCGTGCCCACTTTCCCTGTGGCCGTTTCTCCCCCCGCGCCCCAGACCACGACGGGGGAGGCACCTATGCAGCTGGGGGGCACGCGCCTTAGTCCGGCCGAACGGGAGGCCCGGTTCAAGGCGGGTAAATGCCTCTACTGTGGCCAGAAGGGACATCTGATCAGCGGTTGCCCCACTCGGCCAAAAGACTAGGCTCACTGGGGCCCCGGGAGATCCCTAGCTAGCTGCCTTTCCTGTTGCTGCCGTCCTGCCCCACAGAACCATCTGGTTAGCGTTACCCTGGCCTGGGCTGACCAGCGGCTCACGGTGGGCGCACTCCTCGACTCAGGAGCTGATGATTGTTTCCTGGACTCGGGAGTTTGCTGCCCAGTCTAACATCCCGCTAGAGACGCTGGAGAAGCCCATGGAGGCCTTCGTGCTGGACGAGCGCTGCCTGGCCAGCGTCACCCAATGCATCCACCCTGTCTCTCTTACCATAGCAGGGAACCATGTGGAGAGACTTCGCTTCTTCATCATCCAGTCCCCGTTAGTCCCTGTGATGCTAGGGCGCCCGTGTTTTGTGCAGCATGAGCCACACATCGCCTGGGCCTCCGGTACCATCATGGAGTGGAGCTCCTCCTGTCATGCCCAATGTCTCCAGGCTGCTCCCTTCCCGTCCCCCCGACGTGCCCCTTGTGCCCCACCTCCCGACCTCTCCTCTGTTCCCCCTGAGTACCATGAGCTAGGTGAGATTTTCAGCAAGACCCGGGCCCAATCTCTTCCTCCTCATCGACCTTATGACTGTGCTATCGACCTCCACTCTGGGGCACCCCTTCCCAGCAGTCGTCTGTGCAGTCTGACCATCCCCGAGAAGGCTGCGATGGACGAGTACATCTCCGAGTCCTTGGCAGCGGGGCTCATTCGGCCCTCGTCCTCTCAGGTGGCAGCTGGATTCTTTTTGGTGAAAAAGAAGGGCGGGGGCCTCCGACCCTGCATTGACTATCGCCAACTCAATGAGATAACCGTCAAGAACAAGTACCCCCTTCCCCTCATGAGTTCCACCCTTGAGCCCCTCATCCAGGCTACAGTCTTCACTAAGCTGGACCTCCGGTGTGCCTATCATCTGGTCCGGATCCGGAAGGGGGACGAGTGGAAGACAGCCTTTAAGACGCCCCGGGGTCATTATGAGTGCCTCCTGGTCATGCCGTTCGGCCTCACCAACGCCCCGGCGGTATTCCAGGCTCTCATGAATGACATTCTCAGCGACATGCTCGAGGAGTTTGTTGTGGTCTACCTCAATGACATCCTCATCTTCTCCAGGACCCTCGAGGAACATGTCCAGCATGTCCGCCGGGTACTCAAACGTCTCCTCCGGAACCGGCTCTTCGTCAAGGCAGAGAAGTGCCGGTTCCATTCCCCTTCCGTTGACTACCTGGGCTTCGTCGTTGAGAGGGGACAGACCCGGGCCGACCCCCACAAGATCCAGGCTGTGGTGGACTGGCCCGATCCCACATCCCGGAAGGAATTACAGAGTTTCCTCGGGTTTGCGAACTTCTATAGGAGGTTCATCAGGAACTACAGCTGCGTGGCAGAACCTCTCACCAGGCTGACCGCCCCCTCCCAGCCGTTCATCTGGTCCCCGGCTGCCCGCTCTGCATTCCAGTCCCTCAAGGAGAGGTTCACTAGCGCCCCGGTTCTGCACCACCCTGACCCCAAGAGGCAGTTCACCGTAGAGGTGGACGCTTCGGACACCGGGTTGGGGGCTGTCCTCTCCCAGCGGTCAGCGTCTGACCAGAAGGTCCATCCATGCGCCTTCTTCTCTCGCTGGTTCCTCCCCGCCGAGGAGAACTACGATGTCGGGAACCGGGAGCTGCTGGCAGTGGTGGTTGCTTTGGAGGAGTGGCGCCATTGGCTGGAGGGGGCGGAACAGCCGTTCACCATCTGGACTGACCAGAAGAACTTGACGTTCATCCGAGCAACCAAGCGTCTCAATTGGTCGGCAGGCACGGTGGGCCAGCTTCCTCAGTTGGTTTGACTTCACGCTGACTTATCGCCCCGGAGGGTGCCATCTAGAGAGGAGCCGGCTCCCATCCTTCCTGAGGCCAGGGTGGTTGGCATGGTTACCTGGGGCATTGAGAACGTGGTCAGGCAGGCGTTGCGCTCCCATCCCACCCCGAGCCACGTGCCTCCACGCCGTCTGTTCGTCCCGGACTCAGTCCGGTCCCGGGTTCTTCAGTGGGACCATGCCAGTCAGTTTGCTTGCCACCCGGGTGTCCACCGCACCTTCGCCTTCCTGGCTCGGCGTTTCTGGTGACCCACCATGAGGATCGACGTCAGGGACTTCATAAGGGCCTGCTCCGTCTGTGCCCGCAGCAAGGCCTCTCACCAGGCACCCGCGGGTCTGCTGCAGCCCCTCCCAACTCCAAGCCGGCCCTGGTCCCATGTGGCGTTGGATTTTGTCTCCGGACTGCCTCCCTCCCAGGGTAACACTGTGATCCTGACAGTGGTGGACCGCTTCAGTGAGGGAGTGCACCTGGTGGCCCTCCCCAAACTCCCATCGGCTTCTGACATGGTGGACCTCCTGACGAGCCACGTGTTCCGTCTCCACGGCCTTCCCCTGGACGTTTTCTCGGACCGAGGGCCCCAGTTCGTCTCCCAGGTATGGTGGGCTTTTTGTAAGGGGTTGGGTGCCTCTGTTAGTCTCTCCTCTGGATATCAACCACAGACTAACGGGCAGACGGAGAGGATGAACCAGAGCGTGGAGTCTGCCCTCCGGTGCTTGGCCGCCAAGAAGCCCAGCTCCTGGAGCCGGTTCCTCCCCTGGGTCGAGTATGCCATCAACTCCCTGGTCAGCTCTGCCACCGGCCTCTCACCTTTTGAGGTGTCCCTGGGCTACCAGCCGCCTCTCTTTGCTGTGCAGGTGTCGGAAGTGGCAGTTCCCTCCGTGCAGGCCCATCTGAACTGGTGTCATCGTGTCTGGGATGTGACCAGAACTGCTCTGCCCCGGGCAGCTGAGCGCGCCAGTCGAGGAGCCAACCGACACCGGTCCCCAGCGCCTACGTACCAACCAGGCCAGAGGGTGTTGCTGTCCTCGAAGGGCCTCCCGCTTCAGTCCACCGCGAAGAAGCTGAACCCCCGGTTTGTTGGGGCCTTTGAGATCAGGAAGGTGCTCAGTCCCACGGCGGTGAGTCTTAAGCTTCCGGCTTTATTGAAGATCCATCCTGTTTTTCATGTGTCTCGGGTTAAGCCTGTCTCCCACAGTCCTCTGATGCCTCCGGCCCCAGCTCCGCCTCCCCCTGAGATCGTGGATGGGCACCCCCAGTGGAAGGTCTGCCGGCTGCTGGACGTCCGGCGTCGAGGACGGGAGTTCCAGTATTTGGTGGACTGGGAGGGCTACGGTCTGGAGGAACGTAGCTGGGTCTCCCGCCAGCTCATCCTGGACCCTGCTCACTCTGGGCAAGTCGCCTGGTGGCTCCCTTGGAGTTGAGGGTACTGTTACGGCTCGCCCACCCCGCGCCATGGCCCGCCCACCCTGCGCCGGAAGTCAATCAGCTCGTCAGGGCCGGGCTTAGTCGTCAGTACTGGGTTTAAATTTGCTGGTCTCCCAGCGCCCGTTGTCAGTTCGTGCCGTAACTTCATCGCAGGAGTGGTTACTCTTCCCTCCCGGTGCATTTCTCTCTGAGTTTATCTCAGCCATTGGTTTCCTTTTTTCTTTTTGAAGTTTCCCTGTTGAAGTATCCTGCCGTGTTCCCAGTTTGGATTTACCCGTGAGTTTTTTCGTGGACTTCCTCTTTTCTTAGTCGCTCATTGCCTCCTGTGTTGACTGTTGTATGAGCAAGTAATAAAGTATGCCCGTTTCGGCTAATTCCATCTCTGCCTGGTGTCGTGCACTTGGGGTCTTCCACAAACCCCAACAGGATTGCCCCCATCATCGTCCTGGATTTGGATTCGTCATCATCACCCTCTACATTAACTTGCTCCTGTGATTGTGGTAGGATCTGGCCATTGCACCTTGCACAAATAGGAAGACTGAATCGTTCCCCCTTTTCTTTTCTTTATTCTTTTCTTTGATTTGCTAATGTAGAATATGGCTACATAAGTAATATATTAGAAGGGTATAAAATAGAATATAGATAGATATAGACAATAAATAGAATATTAGGAAGAACTTTTAAAAAGTATAATAGAGTAAAATATATATATACAATACAACACATCTCATTTAGTGTTGATATTGAAATAACTTGACCTTGAACTGTTGAAATAAATTGTTTTTATGTTGGAAACTATACCCACGAGTGTGTGTGTTGTCTTTGGGGTGAGTACTAGAATCTGGTCTAGAAAAAAAACCTACACCAATCTCCACTGAACTTCGACATTAGACTGTAGACTGTCCCTGCGCAAGCATAGGCCCATTCCCCTGTCGTGCAGGTTAAATGTGCATGTCTGTTTGTGTTTGTGTGTGTGTGTGTTTGTGTGTGTGGGTGCGCGTCTTTTTGTGTTTGTTTGTGCATGTATGTGTGTTTGTGTGATATGTGTGCATGTGTGCATGTGTGTTTGTGTGTGTGAGTGCATGTCTGTTTGTGTGTGTGCATGCGTGTCTGTGTGCATGTGTGTTTGTGTGTGCATGTCTGTGTGTTTGTGTGTGTGTGTGCATGTCTGTGTTTGTGTGTGTGTGTGCATGCCTGTGCATGTCTATGTGTGGGCGTGCGTGCTGGTACGTGTCTGTGTGTGTATGTCTGTTTGTGTGCGTGTGTATATGTGTGTGCATGTCGGTTTGGGTGTGTGTGTGTTTGTGTGTGCATGTCTGTGTGTTTGTGTGTGTGCATGCCTGTACATGTCTATGTGTGGGCGTGCGTGCGTGTATGTGTCTGTTTGTGTGTGCGTGTCTGTTTATGTGCGTGTGTGTATGTGTGTGTGCGTGTCGGTTTGGGTGTGTGTGTTTGTGTGTGCATGTCTGTTTGTTTGTATGTGCATGTCTGTTTTCGTGCGTGCGTGCGTTCGTATGTGTTTGTGTGTGTGTGGATGCATGTCTGGTTGTGTGCGTGATTGTGTTTGTGCATGTCTTTGTGTGTGTGTGTGTGTGTGTGTGTGTCTGTGTGTGTGTGTGTGTTCGTGCGTGTGTGCGCGCGTTTGTGTATGTCTGTTTTGTGTGTGCATGTCTGTTTTGTGTGTGCGTGCCTGTTTGTGTGTGTGTGTTTCTTTATGTATATGCCTGTCTGTGTGTCTGCGAGTGTCTGTGTGAGTTCATGTCTGTTTGTGTTCGTGTGTCAGTGTGTGTACGTGTGTGGGTGCGTGTCTTTTTGTATGTGTGTGTGTGCATTTATGTATGTATGTATGTGTGTGTTTGTGCATGTCTGTGTTTGTGTGATGTGTGTGCATGTCTGTTTGTGTGGTTAGGCGTGTCTGTGTGTGTTTGTGCATGTCTGTGTGGTTGTGTGATGCGTGTGTGTGCCTGTTTGTGTGTGTGAGTGAGAGCATGTCCGTGTGTGTGTGTGCATGTGTCTTTGTGTGTGCGTGTCTGTTTGTGTTTGTGCATCTGCGTGTGACTGTACATGTCTGTTTGTTTTTGTGTGTGACTGTACATGTCTGTGTGTGTGTGCATGTGTGCATGTATGTTTTTGTGTTTTTACACTTTTGTGTGTGCGTGCGTGTGTGCATGTCTGTTTTTGTGCGTGCGTGTGTTTGTGTGTGCATGTCTGTTTGTGTGTCTGTGTGCATGTGTTTTTGTGTGTGTATCTGTCTTTGTGTGAGTGTGAATGTCTTTGTGTGTGTGTGTGCGCATGCGTGTGTGCATGTTTGTGTGCGTGCGTGTATGTTTTTGTGTGTGTGTATGTCTGATTGTGTGTGTGTGTGCATTTATGTATGTATGTGTGTGTTTGTGTGAGGTGTGTGCATGTCTGTGTGGTTATGCGTGTCTGTTTGTTTGTGTGTGTTTGTGCATGTCTGTGTGGTTGTGCGATGTGTGTGTGTGTGTGTGTGTGCCTGTTTGTGTGTGTATATGTGTGTGCGTGTGCATGTCTGTTTGTGTGTGAGTGAGAGCATGTCCGTGTGTGTGCGTGTATCTTTGTGTGTGTGCATGTCTCTTTCTGTGTGTGCATCTGCGTGTGACTGTGCATGTCTGTTTGTTTTTGTGTGTGACTGTACATGTCTGTGTGTGTGTGCATGTATGTTTTTGTGTTTTTACACTTGTGTGTGTGCGTGCGTGTGTGCATGTCTGTTTTTGTGCGTGCGTGTGTTTGTGTGTGCATGTCTGTTTGTGTGTCTGTGTGCATGTCTTTTTCTGTGTGCATCTGTCTGTGTGTGTGAGTGTGAATGTGTGTGTGTGTGCATGCGTGTGTGCATGTTTGCGTGTGTGCGTGTATGTTTTTGTGTATGTGTATGACTGATTGTGTGTATTTGTATGTATGTGTGTGTGTGTGTGTGTGAGACGCTTCAGTGCAGTAGTACTGGGGCAGTAGTGCTTGTGGTTAGTGCTGCATGCTGCTTCTGCTTGCTGCTCTCCGCTCCTGCCACCGGCTAGCCCCCTTTCAACTCCTGCCGGCTGCTAGCCCTCTTTTCGCTCCTGCCGGTTGCTAGCCCTCTTTTCGCTCCTGCCGCCGGCTAGCCCTCTTTCAACTCCTGCCGGCTGCTAGCCCTCTTTCCGCTCCCGCCGGCTGCTAGCCCTCTTTCCGCTCCTGCAAGCTGCTAGCCCTCTTTCTGCTCCTGCCGGCTGCTAGCCCTATTTCCGCTCCTGCCGCCGGCTAGCCCTCTTTCCACTCCTGCCGGCTGCTAGCCCTCTTTCGCTGCTGCCGCCGGCTAGCCCTCTTTCCGCTCCTGCCCGCTGCTAACCCTCTTTCAACTCCTGCCGGCTGCTAGCCCTCTTTCCGCTCCTGCCGGCTGCTAGCCCTCTTTTTGCTCTTGCCGGCTGCTAGCCCTCTTTTCGCTCCTGCCGCCGGCTAGCCCCCTTTCCGCTCCTGCCGCCGGCTAGCCCTCTTTGCGGGGGTAAAAAGAGGAGCCGAGTGCGTAAGTCTCCCCTGCCGGTACATAGGGCACAGAGGAAATCATACCCAGCTGGTTTCCTCTGTGCCCGCCCACACTGTGATTTATTCCTGTGCTACATATATTTTAATATTGAACGTTGATTATCATTTATCAGAATTGATTAATATATTACAAAAAATATATCTACATAATTAAATATTTATTATGTAGATATATTTCAGCCATTGTTGCTGCTGTTTTTTCCATTGTTGCAGCAGCGTTTGCCATTGTTGCTGCTGCCATCCGTGCTGCTGCTGCTGCCATCCGTGTTGCTGTGGCTGCCATCCGTGCTGCTGCTGCTGCCATCCCTGCTGCTGCCATCCGTGCTGCCTCTGCCATCTCTGCTGCAGCTGCCAACCGTGCTGCTGCTGCCAACCGTGTTGATGCTGCCATCCGTGCTGCTGCTGCTGCCATCCCTGCTGCTGCCATCCGTGCTGCCTCTGCCATCTGTGCTGCAGCTGCCATCCGTGTTGCTGCTGCCATCCGTGGTGCTGCTGCTGCCATCCGTGGTGCTGCTGCTGCCATCCCTGCTGCTGCCATCCGTGCTGCTGCTGCCATCCGTGCTGCCTCTGCCATCTGTGTTGCTGCTGCCATCTGTGTTGTTGCCGCCATCTGTGCTGCCTCTGCCGTCCGTGCTGCTGCTGCCATCCGTGTTGCTGCTGCCATCCGTGCTGCCTCTGCCATCCGTGCTGCTGCTGCCATCCGTGTTGCTGCTGCTGCCATCCGTGTTGCTGCTGCTGCCATCCGTGTTGCTACTGCTGCCATCCGTGCTACTGCTGCCAACCGTGTTGATGCTGCCATCCGTGCTGCTGCGTTTGCCGTTGCTGCGTTTGCTGATACATCTCTATCCTAAACACTTTACATGTCAATACATGTTTTCCGCTTTTAAACCTTCCTCGTCTCTCCACCCCTGTAGGCCAGCAGAGGCCAAAGTGCCCATCTGATATTCGTGGACGAAGTGGGCTTTGTGAGCCCCAAAGTGTTGCTCGCTGCATTATCCACATCACCAGTCACGTGAGCCATTTCCCATGGTTAGCGAAGGTCGCGGACATCAGAGATGACAACGGAGATCAGGCGTCCCACGTCGTTTCTCAGGTCTTCAAATGCAGACATCATGACCACGAGCCAGGCCCCGCCTGCTCGTGCATGGGCATCTACTGTCCACGGCACATCACGGTAGCCGACTAGCTGCGGCAGCTGATGAACACGATCGTACCTAGAGGTTTCGAGAGCGAGGTGACCGATGCCAAAACCGACAACACCAACCCTTTCGAGCCCGCGGTAATGAGCAAGTTCCTTGGCAACGTGCTACCACTCTCCTCGTTAAGACAAGTGGTTAGGGCTTACATGTGTATGGATCCCACTTTAGGCGGTGGCTCCAAGTCCTGCGCAGGAGTATGTACAGACGTGGAATTGGATTCGGGGAAGCTGGTGATCAGTGTTTTGTGTCGGATTGTGTGTTTCATTCGTGGCTGTGTTGATTTTGTTTGCCTGCTCCATAGATTCACTGACATGAGATAAGGCGGCTGTGGCGGCCGAATTGTCGAGAACTCCCATGCCTCGCACCAGCAAGTCTTCGAACAAGAGGCTGTAATCTACTTCTTGGTTCTTGGGCTTGTCAGCCTGAAAACACTGGGGTCCCAGTCTGAGCAACGATGAGATCATCCCCGCCACGACACTGACACTGTCTACCTCCAACGTGGTTTCGGGGTCGGTCACGGAGCAAGATAGCAGCTGACAAGCCTAGGACCAGAATCCGCACGCGCAGCCTAGCATGGACAGCTCTCACATCCACGCGGCCACAGCCAATGATAGTAACACTCTAATGTGAACGTGCCCCGCGGGACCAGCGGCTCTCACGGCCGCGAGATACTTTAGAGGCCTGCCTCGCACCAGCTCGGTTGCAGCGAGCGCAGCCAGGGGACCCGTGTTTGGGCGCCAGCTCGCAGAAATCATGCATTTGCTGAGCAGCTCCTGGGGCACCGCGCGGCCCAGCACTAGCTGAATCGGCTCCACCAAATGTGCAGGCAGCTGATCAAAGTTGGAGCCGATTGGCTGCTGGCGCGGGATGGGCGGGCCACGGCGCGGGGTGAGCGAGCCATAACATGCTGGTTCTTATTGGGATCTTATTCTAGCTGTAGCTGTCTTATTCTATTTACTTACTTGTCTTATTTACTTATTCTAGCTGTAGCTGTTTTTAACCTAGTGTGCCCTTAAATATTTCTTGTTGCCTAGCTGTTTTGACTTAGTTATCCTTTTAGCTTATAAATATATTCTTTGGTAACTTGCTGTTTGCAGTTTTAATAGTATTGTGTGAGGTTTGATAGAGTTTTACATGAGTGACCAGTTTCTGGGCAATAGGCATCCTTTCAGTGTACCTCTTTGGCCATTTGGGTGTTAGGGGGCCAGGGTGTGGCCTGCACTCATGGCAGACAATTAGCGATCAGTGTTCTTTAAATCACTGCTGCTACTTCCAAGCCTCAGACAAACAAGCCTAGATTGAACGAAGGCTAGAGTAAACAAACGCAAGCGTGACTTTTTCAAGCCAAGACTTCGTCAAGCACGGACTGCTCTTTTTAGATCCGGTCAGTCATCTGTACTTTGTGGACCTAGTATAGACTGTGTTTCCTTCACATTCTTGTCCTTTCCTCTTCCCGGGGCTGGCATAGACGTTGGGTCACTCCTAGGCACTGTGACCCTACCAATCTCATCTATCCCACTCTCTCCACTCACGTTGAGCAAGTGGTGACGGGAGGGCTCTAGAATTGCCAGTCTGCGGTGCTGAAAGCTGAGTTTATATCAGGCTACGCATCCTTGCTCTCCCTCAACTTTCTTGCTCTTAACTGAGACCTGGATCATGCCAGAAAACACTACCACACCCGCAGCGCTGTCTGATGTGTACTCTTTTTCTCACACTCCCAGAGCTGGGAGGCGGGGTGGTGGTACTGGCCTGCTGATCTCCCTGAAATGGAAATACTCTCTTGTTTCCATTCCACAATTTTCTCCGCCCTCTTTTGAATTTCATGCTGTTACTGTCTCTTATCCAGTCAAACTCACCATCGTGGTTGTGTACTGCCCACCAGGCCACCTTGGTGAGTTTCTGGAGGAGCTTGACACACTTGTCTCGCACTTCCCTGTTGATGATGACTCTGCACTTATCCTTCTCGGTGACTTCAACATCCACACTAACAAGCTAGACCCTCTTCTCCCTTTCCTCTCCTCCTTTGACCTTCACCTCTCACCCTCTCCTCCTACCCACAAGGCCGGCAACCAGCTGGACCTTATCTTTACTAGACACTGTCCTATTTCCAATCTCTCTGTTACTCCCCTCCAGCTCTCTGACCACTATTACATCTCCTACTCTCTCCCCCTCAGCCCCTTCCCCTACCCACATGGTTTCCACCCGTAGACACCTCCGCTCACTCTCCACCACTGATCTTTCTTCCTCTGTTACCTCTATCCTCCCTACACCTGAATCTTTCTCTCTCTACCCCCTAACACTGCTATTGATCTTCTTCTCTCTACCCTCTCCTCTTCTCTGGACAATCTCTGTCCCTTCACCTCCAGGCCTGCTCGCCCAACTCCACCTGCCCCTTGGCTGACTGACTCAGTACGTACTGACAGAAGGAGCCTGAGAGTGGCAGAGCGCAAATGGAGAAAAGGCAAACTCCCAGAGGACCTTCTCAACTTCCAGTCTCTTCTTTCCACTTTCTCCTCCTCCCTTTGTGCTGCTAAGGCTGCCTTCTATCGCTCCAAAATCCTATCCTCTGCCTCTAATCGTAAGAAACTCTTTGAAACCTTCTCTAGAGTTCTTCAACCCCCACCTCCTCCTCCTACTTTCTCCCTTCTCCCTGATGACTTCGCTAACTTCTTTAACAAGAAGGTAAATGACATCAGATCCTCCTTTTCTCACCACCCGGTTAGTGCTGCTTGCACTATCCCGCCCTCCTTCACCTCTCCATGTCCCACTCTATCCCACCTCGCTCCCCTCCCCCCGACGAGGTTCTAAACCTCATCACATCCAGTCGCCCCACCACATGCTCCCTTGACCCGGTCCCCTCCCCTCTTCTTCAGTCTATAGCACCTGAACTCCTTCCCTATCTAACCCACCTCACCAACACCTCCCTCCAGGCAGGATGCTTTCTATCTGCCTTCAAGACTGCTAGAGTCACCCCCCTTCTCAAGAAACCCTAACTTAACCTCTCTGATGTCAAAAACTACAGACCAGTGTCCCTTCTACCCTTTTTATCCAAAAATTTCGAACGTGCTGTCTTTAACCAACTTTCTTTGTACGTCCACCAGAACAACCTCCTGGACTCCAACCAGTCTGGGTTCAGGGTGGGTCACTCGACAGAGACGGCCCTCCTTGCAGTGACAGAATGCTGCACTCTGCGAGAGCAAACTCTCTCTCCTCTGTCCTGATACTCCTGGACCTGTCAGCTGCCTTTGACACAGTGAACCACCAGTTCCTCCTCTCTACCCTCAAGGGGCTGGGTGTCACAGGCTCTGCACTCTTAATGTTTGCAACATACCTGACGGGTCGCTCCTACCAGGTGACATGGAGGGGATCTGTATCGGAGCCTCGCAGACTGACTACAGGCATTCCACAGAGTTCGGTTCTGGGTCCTCTCCTTTTCTCCCTGTACACTACATCCCTGGGTTCTGTTATTCGCCCGCATGACTTCTCTTACCATTGTAATGCCGATGAGACCCAGCTGATCCTGTCCTTTCCTCCCTCTGACACACAAGTAGAGCTAGGCATTGCTGCATGCTTGACTGACATCTCGGAGTGGATGGTGACACACCACCTGAAGCTCAATCTGGGCAAGACAGAGCTGATGTTCCTCCCGGGGAAAGGTTGCCCACAAGGAGACCTGGCCATCACCATTGACAACACTGTGGTGACGATCGGTGGTAAGTATGTACCCTTGTGAAAGTAACCACCCCGATTGCGTGACAGTCCTCCATTGTGGGTATCCACCCCAGTGAAGGTGGCTGAGGTTGGGGCTGAATCAAAAACCCATTGAGGTAAGGTCCTGGCATGTGGAGTTGCGCTCTGAATGACCTGGGTACTCGGCTCCTGTGCACAGTCTGTGCTGTGATACGCTGAAGGACTAGGAGATATGAATGTGACCTGGGTACCCGGGTCCTGTATACGGTCCATGCTGGGAAAAGTTGAGGGAGCAGGCGATATACCTGTGTGCTTTCTTGCGAGTTGGTGGTTTATAACCAGTGGTGGCAAGGTATACGCGTATATATGAGACTGCTCGGGGGGGAGGGGGGGTTCTGCAAGGCGGAACCTGGACCTGTTATTTTTTAAGATATCGTGTTTGCTGCGAATCTGAGTGCTCTTCGTCCTTGTTGCTAAAACGGAGGTCGGTTTCGGAGAAGCTGTCGTTATCACTGTCGGCTGCGGTGCCTCTCCTCTGACACCAATTTACGCCTAATTTAGGAGCCCGACGTGCCTCCAGAGCCGCCACCGCCGCAGCTGTATGGTACGTTGGGTCAGGGCTGAAAGGTCTGCCGGCGCGCTGCGGGGCGCTCCCGGGAGCATGAGAGTGAGGCCTTACAGCTTGTGTCACGTACCTCGGGTCTGGGTTATAAGGTTTGTCAATATGCTGTGGGATGCTCCCGGGAGCAGGAGAGGACGGATTTCTAGGTTGTGAGACATGGCTGAGGTTACCCGTAGCAATAACTTGCTCGAGCTTCCGACCATTCCGCTTAGCCTGGATCAGCCGACCGGTTTTGGTCAGCAAACAAGACAGCAGCATAAGAGTGAAGTCCTGGGTCATGCTCAGGAACTTGGAGAAAGACATACCTGGAAACGAGACGAAACATCAACAAACAAAAGACACCTCAATGTAAAAACAACAAAGGTAGTAGTGTGGCAGGATGAGGAAAAACACAGGAGACGAAGGCGAGTTTGAACTTTATTCCTCAGCTCCAAAACCAAACTGAAACAGGAACAACCTTGCACCAGAGAGCCCGGGAACGTAAACCACGCCCCAGCTCACAGCCTTGCTTGGTGTGAGGCATAGCCCCCAGTGGCCGCCACACAGCCTCCCCCCGAACACCCAGAAGGGACTCCTGGAAAGAAAATCAGTTTCTCACTGGAGGCTCAAGCAGCCAGCCATAACGGCTGCGCCGTCCCTCAGCTGAAACAGTAGGTGAAACACAGTCCAATGCTGGCTGACAAGCAGAATGCTGAACCCGTGAAGACACTGCCGGGGTCCTGGAAGGAGGGCGACCCCGACGGGGAACGTGGGCCGGAAACACAACTTCGTTTGGCACCCTGTGCGCCGGTTTAAGCCTATCAAGCGTGACACGCTCCCTACGCCCACCCATATCAGCACAAAAACCTTAGGACCCGTCTCAAGAACCCGAAATGGGCCATCGTATGGGGGTTGGAGGGGCGAGTGGTGAGCAGCATGCCGTACAAAAACAAAACGAGCCGACATGAGCTCCGCAGGCACGAACGACCGCGGAAAACAGTGGTGAACGGGGCCTGGAACCCGAGTGCTGTCGGACAAAAAAGGATAAACGGCCGGACGGGGTCGAGCAGCGGAACTCCCAGGCAAAAATTCCCCAGGGACGCGGAGCGGATGACCGAGCACCAGCTCAGCGGGCGAAGCGTCGATGTCCTCCTTAGGAGCCGAACGCAACCCGAGCATAACCCAAGGTAAACGGTCCACCCAGTTACCATCCGAGAGTGCAGCGCTGCCTTGAGCGACCGGTGAAAACGTTCACACAAGCCGTTAGCCTGAGAGTGGTACGCGGTAGTGCCGTGTACCTGCACACCCAAGGATCTCGCAAGTGCCGACCAAAGCTCTGACACGAACTGGGGGCCCCTGTCTGAGGTGATATCTGACGTAGTGCCGAAACGGGCGACCCAGGAGGAAAGAAACGCGCGTGCAACGTCCGAGGATGTTGTGGAGGACAGAGGGACAGCCTTTGGCCACCTGGTGGTCCGATCTACCATTGTGAGCAGGTGCGTAAAAGCCCGTGAAGAAGGTAGAGGGCCCACTAGGTCCACATGCACGTGGTCGAAACGCGTGATTTTCTTTCGTACCCGTTTTCCGGGAACTCTGCCTCTGATTGACTAGTACTCGTTGCCGCCGTTGGTTAGGTTGGTTAGGGTTAGGATGGGGTTAGGGGTAGGGTTAGTCAATCAGAGATAGAGTAGGGGCGGGTCTTCCCGGAATCCAGGTGGGAAAAATAATAACGCGAGGCGGAGTTCCCGGAAAACAGGTACGAAAAAAATCACGCGGTCGAAACGTCTGGCCGGGATCGGAAACGGTTCGAGGGGCGACTTAGTGTGCTGGTGGACCTTAGCGCGCTGGCACGCCACACATGCAGCCGCCCACCCCTTGACGTCCTTGCGGAGGCCAGGCCAGACGAACTTGGAACCGACCAACTTCACCGACGCCCAAACTCCAGGGTGCGAGAGGAAGTGAATTTATTCGAAAACTCGACGGCGCCAGGCCACTGGAACAACGGGGCGGGGACGGCCGGTGGAGACATCGCAGAGGAGGGCAGGACTGCCTTCCTGCAACACAGCATTCTCTAGCTTGAGGCTGGTACGCGTTGACCTAAGGGTAAGGACGTCCGGGTCGCTGGGCTGGTCGGCAGCCATAGCGGAGAAATCCACACCGAGGTGCACAATGACAATAAATTGAATTGAATTGAAAAAATTGAATTGAATTGAAGTCACCGACTTCTCTGCACTGAACTTGAAGTAGGTAACGACATAACAGGAGCGAAGCGGACTTTCATCGTGCTGGGATCTGACTTTACTCCAGAGAGAGAGAGAGAGAGTCACAAGAAGATCTTCGCTAACAAAGGCAGAGGGTTCATCTAGACTTATTTATAATGCCTCAGCAACGGGTGTACCCAAGGATTACTGGAGTAAAATACACAAACTTTTATTTAATTTTATTTGGGAGAAGAAAGCTCACCTAATGAAACAGAGTGTGTTGATGAATAAACAATGCTCTGGTGGTATCAATGCATTAGATGTCTCTCCTTTAAATGTGACCTTTAAGATAAACTGGATCAAAGCCTATCTCAAGAATCCATCCTCCATCTGGAATTTTATACCCTCCTATGTTTTTAATTCTGTTGGTAGTCTACCCTTTTTGTTAAGATGCGACTATGATATTTCCAAGATTCCACTGAAACTTCCAACTTTGCTCTTAATGTATAAGCATAACTTTTCTCCTCATAAATATTTTATATGGAGCAATTCGATTTAAGAATAAGACTCTATTCAATAAGAGGTGGTTTGACAGAGGAATATTGTTAGTTAGTCAACTTTTAAACTCAGCAGGCCATCTACTCACATATGAAGGATTCCTTTACATGTATAATGTTCCTGTCAGTCCAAAGGATTATGCTGCTGTGTTTGATGCAATCCCTTCTGCAGCCAACATGTTATTATCATCTGCGCCCAGAGGAGATGTTTGTGTGATTCCTTCCTTAGACCCCCGTTAACGTTTATATTGATGCTGAATGTCCTTTACTGAGTGTCAAAGCTACTAACCAGCGCATAAGGAACGTTAGAGAAACAGTAACTACTCCCTCTGCTGTTTTCTTTTGGAATAACATTTGACAACATTCAGTGGAAATGTTCATGGCTTCTCTCAAAAAAATACTTAACTAGCAAAGTTAAGGAAGTGTCGTTCAAAATAATGCACCGTTGCAACCCTGTTAAGACCTGCTTTTCTAGATATATGATGGATACTGGTGTTAGCTGTAGCTTTTGTAGAAATGAGGATGAATCCTTAACTCATCTTTTCTGGGAATGTACATATAGCGGTGTCTCTGGACTGATGTTAATAAGTTTATACACAGGAAAATCACTAACTCCAATATGAAAATGGAGCATGTCTTACTCGGAGTAACTAAAGATGACCTTGATAATGTCCAGTTTTCACATAGGATTAATCTTCTTTTAATTTTTGGTAAATATCATATCCATACCAGCAAATTCTCTGCCCGTAAACCCAACTTCTTTATCTTCAAAGCCATTTTTGACCAATATTTAGATACTCTCAAATGTAGTAAACACAGTAAAGCCATCAAAATTAGAAACATCTGTGAAACTATTTTGTCTCCCTGAAAATACTGTACTAAGCCCCCCAGTTTATACTATTTTATTTTACACAACCTTTGCTTTTTGTTTCTTTCCTTTTTGAGTGTGCTTTGTTTTCTTTGTATCCTGCTGTGCATTGTATTATTGTACATATGATCATTGTACATTGTATTATTTTAGTTGTACTTATTTTGATTAATAACTACTACTACTACTTTCGGCTGCTCCTGTTAGGGGTCGCCACAGCGGATCATCCGTTTCCATTTCTTCCTGTCTTCTGCGTCTTCCTCTGTCACACCAGCCACCTGCATGTCTTCCCTCACCACATCCATAAACCTCTTCTTTGGCCTTCCTCTTCTCCTCTTCCCTGGCAGCTCCATATTCAGCATCCTTCTCCCAATATACTCAGCATCTCTTCTCCACACGTCCAAGCCATCTCAATCTTGCCTCTCTTGCTTTGTCTCCAAACCGTCCAACCTGAGCGGTCCCTCTAATATAATCGTTCTTAATCCTGTCCTTCTTCGTTACTCCCAGTGAAAATCTTAGCATCTTAAACTCTGCCACCTCCAGCTCCGCCTCCTGTCTTTTCGTCAGTGCCAATGTCTCCAAACCATATAACATAGCTGGTCTCACAACCATCTTTTAAACTTTCCCTTTAACTCTTGCTGGTACCCTTCTGTCGCAAATCACTCCTGACACACTTCTCCACCCACTCCACCCTGCCTGCACTCTCTTTTTCACCTCTCTACTGCACTCCCCGTTACTTTGGACAGTTGACTCCAAGTATTTAAACTCAAATGCCTTTGTCACCTCCACTCCTTGCATCCTGACCATTCCACTGTCCTCTCTCACATTCATGCATAGGTATTCCGTCTTGCTCCTACTGACTTTCATTCCTCTTCTCTCCAGTGCATACCTCCACCTCTCCAGGCTCTCCTCAACCTGCACCCTACTCTCGCTACAGATCACAATGTCATCCGTGAACATCATCATCCATGGAGACTCCTGCCTGATCTTGTCCGTCAACCTGTCCATCACCATTGCAAACAAGAAAGGGCTCAGAGCCGATCCTTGATGTAATCCCACCTCCACCTTGAACCCATCTGTCATTCCAACCACGCACCTCACCATTGTCACACTTCCCTCATACGTATCCTGCACCACTCCTACATACTTCTCTGCAACTCCTGACTTCCTCATACAATACCACACCTCCTCTCTCGGCACTCTGTCATAAGCTTTCTCTAAATCTACAAAGACACAATGCAACTCTTTCTGGCCTTCTCTATACTTCTCAATCAACATTCTCAAAGCAAAGATCGCATCTGTGGTGGTCTTTCGTGGCATGAAACAATACTGCTGCTCGCTGATCATCACCTCTCCTCTTAACCTAGCTTCTCTTACTCTTTCCCAAATCTTCATGCTGTGGCTGATCAACTTTATACCTCTGTAGTTGTTACAGTTCTGCACATCGCCCTTGTTCTTGAAAATCGGTACCAGTATGCTTCTTCTCCACTCCTCAGGCATCCTCTCACTTTCCAGGATTGTGTTAAACAATCTAGTTAAAAGCTCCACTGCCATCTCTCCTAAACATCTCCATGCCTCCACAGGTATGTCATCAGGACCAACTGCCTTTCCACTCTTCATCCTCTTGATAGCTGCCCTCACTTCCTCCTTGTTAATCCACTGAACTTCCTGATTCACTATCCCTACATCATCCAACCTTCTCTCTCTCTCATTTTCTTCATTCATCAGCCCCTCAAAGTATTCCTTCCACCTTCTTAGCACACTCTCCTCGCTTGTCAGCACATTTCCATCTCTATCCTTGAGCGCCCTAACTTGCTGCACATCCTTTGCAGCTTGGTCCCTCTGTCTAGCCAATCGGTACAAGTCCTTTTCTCCTTCCTTAGTGTCTAACCTGTCATACAACTCACCATACGCCTTTTCCTTTGCCTTTGCCACCTCTCTCTTTGCTTTACGCTGCATCTCCTTGTACTCCTGTCTACTTTCTTCATCTCTCTTACTATCCCACTTCTTCTTTACCAACCTTTTCCTCTGTATAATTTGCTGTACTTCCTCATTCCACCACCAAGTCTCCTTGTCTTCCTTCCTCTGTCCTGATGACACACCAAGTACCTTCCTAGCTGTCTCCCTCACTATTTCTGCAGTGGTTGTCCAGCCATCTGGCAACTCTTCACTACCACCCAGTGCCTGTCTTAACTCCTGCCTGAACTCCACACAACAGTCTTCCTTCTTCAACTTCCACCATTTGATCTTCGGCTGTGTCTTCACTCGCTTCCTCTTCTTGGTCTCCAAAGTCATCCTACAGACCACCATCCGATGCTGCCTAGCTACGTTCTCCCCTGTCACCACCTTGCAGTCTCCAATCCCTTTTAGATGGCGCCTTCTACATAAGATATAGTCCACCTGTGTGCACTTTCCTCCACTCTTGTACGTCACCCTGTGTTCCTCCCTCTTCTTGAAATATGTATTCACCACAGCCATTTCCATCTTTTTTGCAAAATCGACCACCATCTGTCCTCCCACATTTCTCTTCTTGACTCCATACCTTCCCATCACCTCCTCATCACCTCTGTTCCCTTCACCAACATGTCCATTGAAGTCCGCTCCAATCACCACTCTCTCCTCCTTGGGTACCCTCTCCACCATGTCGTCCAACTCACTCCAGAATTCTTCTTTTTCATCCATCTCACACCCAACTTGCGGGGCATATGCGCTGATAACATTCAGCAATAAACCTTCAATTTCCAGCTTCATACTCATCACTCTGTCTGACACTCTCTTCACCTCCAGCACGCTCTTGACATACTCTTCCTTCAGAATGACCCCTACCCCATTACTCCTCCCATTCACACCATGGTAGAAGAGTTTGAACCCACCTCCGATACTCCTGGCCTTACTCCCCTTCCACCTGGTCTCTTGCACACACAGTATGCCTACCTTTGCCTACGGTCGTTGGTAACCCGGGCCTTGACCGATCCGGTATGTAAGTCTTATTTATGATCCGCATATTTGATTTGGCAAAGATTTGACGCCGGATGCCCTTCCTGATGCAACCCTCCCCATTTGTCCGGGCTTGGGACCGGCACTAAGGATGCACTGGCTTGTGCATCCTCAGTGGCTTGGTTACTTATTTTGATTAATAAAAAGTGGAAAAAATAAAAATCAGACAACCCGGAAACAGTGATGCCCAATATTTATATACTGGCGCCCTCTAACGGCATCCTATGGGAAGTGTCCAGAGCAGACAAACACAAAATACATCACATCTTCTCCCCACTTATTTAGCTCAGAGTTCCCCGAAAAACCTGGATGCCTATTTATATCTCCTGAATAACACCCGAATATTCCTGCAGAACAACCTGGGATACTGTAAAACAGACAACTTAGCTCAAAACATCCTACTATCCTACTAGCTGTTTACGTTTAGTTTGACACTAGGGACTTATCATTCAGCAGGGTTGCAGGTGATTAGAGAGCCTGTTAGGTTTAAATCTAGTGCGGATGTGGAGTCAAGTAGTTTAATTAATATTAGTCAGGGAATTTCTCATAGTGTAGATTATCAGCCTGATAGCTTGGTCTATAACATTGAGACTGTCTCTCTACCCTGCTGTATTGCCCTCAAGCTCTCCTCTCCTAAATGTGTGAATCACAATAATCTAGTAATTATTCCTACCACTGGTAATGGTGAGATGTGTGACAAAGTACCTAATAATCTACAAAACCAAACAGCTAATGTTATCAAGAATGTTACCACATATCGTCCAAAGCGTTGGTGGCCAAAACTCTCAACAAGGTGTCTAATTCCAATTAATCTTTCACCTATTGGTAGCTCTAAAGCTCTGCCTACTACTGATCACTTCCACAAGATGCTTAAATTTGGTTTCGTAAATATCAGATCACTGTCTACCTAAGCCTTACTAATAAATGATCTGATTCTTGAACATAGTTTTGATATGATTGGGTTATGTGAAACATGGCTTAAACCAAATGTTTTCCTTCCCTTAAATGAAGCTTCCCCACCTGACTATACTTATGCCCATGTAGCTCGGGCAAATAAACAAGGTGGGGGTGTTGCCTTAATAAATAAATCTATTTTCAATCTGACTTCTAGACTTGAATCTAAATTCCAGTCTTTTGAGTCTCTTATTCTTGGTCCATCTCCCTCAGCCATGAACAGACTCGGCTCAGTCCAAATTGTGATACTCTATCGGCCTCCTGGCTGTTACTCGTTATTTCTTGAAGAATTTGGAGAATTTGTCTCAGGCCTTGTTACTCACTCTGATGAGATTCTAATTCTAGGTGATTTAAATATTCATCTGAATAAGGCTGCTGATCCTCTAAGTAAAGCCTTTCTGGCACTAGTTGATACTTTTGGGTTAACTCAGTTTGTTCAAGAGTCGACTCATTGCAGTGGTAACAGCCTTGATTTGGTTTTATCTAAAGGAATAGCTGTTTCTGATCTGAATGTCTTACCAACCACATCTGCTGTGTCAGATAATTTTCTCATCAAATTTGAAGCATTATTGGCCTGTCCAGTTAATGCCAGCACAGATGTAATTGCCACTCGCCATATTGGTCCCTCCACTGTAGCTGCTTTTGGCCAGCAGCTGCATGAAGTCTTGGCTCCTTTCACTGTGGTAAATGACGCTGTTGAAAATTTTACTAGTGACTTCAATGTGGCTCTCTCTAGTCTCCTCGATTCAGTTGCACCTCTCCCTACCAGAGCTAGGCGACTAAAGAGGCCTACACCCTGGTTTAATGATGAGACACATGCTCTTAAGCAGGAGACTGGAACGTAAATGGCGAAAATAAAAATTGGAAGTGTTTTACCTATCATGGCACAAGTGTTTATTGAAATACAAGCGTGTTTTATCTACTGCAAAACATCGTATCTCTCTCACTTAATAAATATTAATAAACATAACCCCAGATTTCTCTTTGACACTGTATCTAAACTTACTAAAAAGCAGTCGTCTAGTAGCTGCTCACCATTCACAGCCCATTAATTTTTAGATTTTTTCTGCAATAAGGTTGATGAGATCTTAAACAAAATTAGTTCTTCAACCCCATCTACTCCTGCAGATCCTGTAATACTAAATTCATATCTACACAACGGGTCACTGACAGTTCCAGTTATTACAGTGTTTGAGACTATCTCTCTTGATACTTTGACTAAGTTTGTGTCAGCTTCTAAACCAACTGCTTGCCTACTTGATCCCTTACCAGCAAAACTTTTTAAAGACCTCTGGTCTTTTCTTGGACCTACAATGCTAGACATCGTTAATTTATCTTTTACTACTGGCATTGTTTCCAGCAGTTTTAAGACAGCTGTGGTTAAACCTCTACTTAAAAAACCGCACCTTGATCCAGGGTCTCTTAATAACTATCGACTAGTCTCTAATCTTCCATTCTTCTCTAAAGTACTAGAGAGAGTTGTGTATCAACAACTTTCGACCCATATAAAAGAATACCATCTATATGAACCTTTTCAGTCGATTTTCAGGCCCTGTCTCTCCACTGAAACTGCTCTGACCAGAGTGGTAAATGATCTTTTACTGGCTATCGACTCTGATTCCACTTCTGTGCTTCTACTACTGGACCTCAGTGCAGCCTTTGACACTATTGATCACTGTATACTTTTAGATAGATTAAATTGTAATGTTGATGTCTCTGGCTTAGCTCTCTCTTGGCTCAAGTTCTACTTATCTGGAAGAACACATTGTGTCTGCTATAATAAAATTATATCAAAATTTTCTGACGTTAAATATGGTTTGCCTCAGGGCTCAGTTCTTGGCCCTCTACTTTTCTCTCTTTACATTACACCTCTTAGCCAAATTATATGCAGTTATAGAATACATTTCCATTGCTATGCTGGTGATACTCAGTTGTATGTGCCTATAAAGGCTGATGATCATACTCAAATCATTAACTTAGAGGCCTGCTTGGCTACTGTGAAAAACTGGATGTCACTTAACTTTCTGCTTTTAAATTCAGATAAAACCGAGATGCTAGTCATTGGCCCTGCTAGACACAAACACCAATTTGATCAAGTAACGATAACAATCAACAACTCTGTGGTTTCACAAAGTGTGGCAGCCAAAAAGCTTGGTGTTACGTTTGATCCCAGCCTTTCCTTTGATAAGCACATTAAAGAAATCACCAAGACTGCCTTTTTTCACTTACGTAACATAGATAACATTCGGTCTTTTCTCTCCATGGCTGACGCAGAGACTCTAATACATGCATTTGTTTCATCCAGACTTGATTACTGTAATGTTATGTTCTCAGGTCTGCCACATTCTAGTACTAAAGGTCTTCAGATGGTTCAGAATGCTGCTGCTAGAATCCTCACTAAAACTAGGAAATTTGACCATATTACACCAATTCTTGCCTCCCTTCATTGGCTTTCCTATTCATGTTAGATCAGAATACAAGGTGCTTCTGGTGATTTATAAAATCCTAAATGGGCTTGCCCCATCCTACTTGTCTGATCTCTTTAAACCTTACATGCCATCTCGAGCTCTTCGTTCTCAAAATACAGGGCTCCTGTGTGTACCCAAAGTTAAAAAGTCAGCTGGTGGCAGGGCCTTTTCCTATCGGGCTCCATTGTTGTGGAATAACCTGCTTGCTGCCATCAGACAATCAGTCTGTTGAGTCCTTTAAATCCAAACTTAAAGCTCATCTTTTTGCCTTAGCTTACAATTAGTTGCCTTTAAGTTGAGTGCTTCACAGCCTGTACTGCATGGCTGTCTCAGTGAATTTACCAACCACTGTTCTGCCGACGAGATTATCGAGTATAGATTACAGAATATAGATTATGACTAATTGATGACTTAATTGATTATGGCTAATGACTATTGCAAACTGTTCTCTTCTCGAACATGTCTTTTCTCTCTCTCTGAATGATGTCTTCTTTCTCCTTTTCTGTGTTTGAATGGTGTCATGTGAGTCTCTCTTGCGTGCATGTGCAATCGGTTCTCCTCCCAGGTCTCCGTGGTGATGGTGGTCGCCATTTGGATGCTGCCTGCCCTTCCTCTCCTCACATAAGGTTTTTTTTTTTTTTTACATGATGATGCTGGTCGCGTGGCTTGGGTCCTGTACGGTTCCGTTGGCATGTGGGCGCTGCTTGGCATCCTGTGCATCATGTTCTTCATAAATGTTATGTCCATTGTAATTCTGTTTGTTGTGCGTCGGAAAGGAACCAGTGCAGGGGTCCGGCAGGGTCAAGCCCGTAGGCACGTGTATTTATATCCAGGCAAGGGAAAATGCAGGATGTGTATGGTGCAACTAGAGTCCTGGTTGTGGGGTGTGTAAAAGATTATGTATTTGTGTGCAGGGCGAGTGTGGCGCGTGTGTGCAGGAATGTAAATGATTGGAGGGTATTTGTGCGTGTGCGTGCTGGTGAAGCGCAAGTCCAGGAGTAGGGGTTCTGCGGTAGGCAGCGTGGGAGCACCAGGGAGGGGTCCGAGGAACACAAGGGACGCGAGGAAGACGGAGCCCGAGAAGCACCGGGGTTCTGGGAGGACGTGGGAGAAAGACACGGAATTAGACTCAGGAATCACAACGCAGGAATTGCGGGAGAAAAACACAGCCAAAGTGTCTAGCGATCTACTTGGTAACTACCGTACTAGATGGCACAATCAGGCACAGATTGCACGTCAGCTTCTTCTCTTATAGATGGCTGCATATTGGCTTCAGGTGCGCTGATTTCCGATGGGCCTCTGGTGCGTGGCTGCGCTCTCAACGAGCGCGCTGTTTGAACCCTGCCGGTAGACTCAGGCGGAGACGCGCCTTGCGTCTGGACCACAACACTGTTATCCTCTTTCAATGTTGCATTATGTAAAATGCGTGAACACAACATCCATTGCACGCTGTCCGTCTTGGGAGAGAGATCCCTCCGCTGTTGCGTTCCCTGAGGTTTCTTCCTATTTTTTCTCCCTGTTAAAGTTTTTTTTTAGGGAGTTGTTGCTTATCCGATGAGAGGGTCTAAGGACAGGATGTTGTGTTGCTGTTAAGCCCATTGAGGCAAATTGGTAATTTGTGATATTGGGCTTTACAAATACAATTGATTTGATTTGATTTGATCCCTTGCATTAAAAAAAACAGGACTTGCGCATGGTACACGCGACCACACTCGCCCTGCACACAAACACAGTCTTTACACACCCCACATCCAGGACTCTAGTTGCACAACACACATCCCGCATTTCCCTTCCCTGAATATAAATAAACGTGCCTACGGGCTTGACCCTCCCGGATCCCTGCACTGGTTCCTTTCCGACGCACAACAATTTCATCAGAAACGTCAACAATACATATTGTATGTAAATGGCCAGCCTTCTCCAAATTTGTTATGTCCTATTCATGGTGCGGGGTTTAGCGCACCCCGGAAGGGGGTAAACGAAAATTTTAATCGTGACGTCACACGCCAGTTTGCTACAAGTAGCTTGCTAGTCATGCACCGAGCATGTTAGGAAGAGAGCAGAGAAATTCAAAGTAAGTAATTGTTTCTTGTGCTGTTTTTAAGTCATTGGTGTAAGCACAACCTTTATATGAGCGTGTTTTTATTTGTTATTTGTTTCCAACTGTTACCAAGTGCGGTTTGGCCCGAAGTCGGGTACCTGTCGCCGTTGCTTGAGTGAGGCCTGTAAACGTCCAGTTTGCACCCTTCGTAGGCGGAGAGAGGTATGTGGCATTGTATTAGTGGCGTGTTTTCTTTGTTTTCTTTTGTATTGAATTGCTTTGTGTAACGCGTCGGCCCAGTCGTTGTAACGGTGTGTATGGTTTTAAGCTAATGTGACAAATGTGTGAATCTTTGTGCTTATTTGATGTTATCGTGATACTGTGTTATGTTTTTTATAGTTTCACGGTACTCTGGAAGAAATAAAATCGTACCAGTCGAACTCAACGCTGTGTTTCTTGATGCCAAGGGCCGCTACAGTGAAACTGTAAGCTGCATGGGAGTCATCTTCCGGCGAGTGCTATCAGCAGCGGCTTCAGCATGATACAACGGCAGTGAGACACTTTGTAGCTGCGGGGTAAAGTCACTCACAGAGAAACTGAACTGTTTGAAGTAAATATAAAAAGTTATCTGCTCGCTTTTTCATCACACACAAGACAATGGACATTTATAGATTGAGGGTTGCCATACCTGGGCGGGTGGTTTGATGATTGCCTGCACGCGTGTTTGAAATGCTTGAGTGTTGAACGAGTTCTAAACTCAACATCATAATCAATTTTATTGTTGAAATCGACGGTATTTAATGTTGGGATTTTCCTGAAGGGTAATTTATGAAGGTTTATTTTGACTGTGATACAGTTTATTAACTTTGGGGAAAAAATGTGTAAATGTCTGATATGAGCGGTGGTTTAAAGTAGTTGCAAAAGTTAAAGGCCACACGTATTTTGAGTTCAGACAAAATACTCAAAGTTTTTCTATAAACAGTCACAAAAAAATGTTAACCCCATCTGAAGAAGAAAATAATCCCACCGACGTTCAACAAGTGAGATCTAGCTCTCGTGATCGAACCTTAACAGAAAAAGGCAAAGAGCTGCAAGCCCAGGAACTAAAGAAAAGGGAGAAAGCATTCAACAAGGCATATGAGACTTGGAAACTAGCGGCTAAAGAAATAAGAGCTAAACTAAAGACTTTCTGTTCACCGGAGGAGCTTGATGAAATTCAAAGGAACATTAAAGCTAAAAACATAACAAGTTGTGCCAGCATTATGAACCTATTCGACTAAACCATACAAGTGCTCCAGATGTTGTGAAGAAAATGGATGCATGTAGCACCATATCATCTGAGATTTGTGACATTAATAAACGAATGGAGAATACTGATAAAGCTTTCAATGACTGCCTTGAAAAGGAGAGAGTAAGGATGCATCTAAGTGAAGAGTATGGATCTGTCTTTGGGAGGACCAACACAGTAACAGCTGTTTCACAGTCTCTTAGAGGATCTGATGATCATGTTAGCAGCATCTCCATGGCTTCCAGTAAACGGGCCGATGCAGAGCTTGCAGCCAAGCTAGACCAAGCAAAGACTGTTCAGATGGTACAAATTCAACAAGCAAAGCTTGGAAAAACTGAAGACTGAATGGAAAGTAAAGGACACTCAAATGCTGGCAGAAATTAAAGAAAGGGAGGCTGAAGTAAAATTAAAGCTGGAGGAGGAAAAATCAAGGCTACCACAGCTGAAGGCAGACAGCGAAGTAAAGGTTGCAGAGGCTCGTGTGAGAGTGTACAACAACTTCGATATAGACACTGAAAAAACTCCTCTGGACAGCCCAAACACAGAGTACAAACCTTTCCTTGATCCTCAAGCTATACCTTTTGTGCCATGACACATAGCACCTCAGAATTCAACTCAAGCAGATAGAAGTTTTACTCAGGAAACCACGTTGACCCAAGCAATTGCCAGTTCATTTACCCTAGGCCGCTTACCCGTCCCAGAACTAACAACCTTCACAGGCGACCCTTTAAAGTTCATCGATTGGAAAGTTTACTTTATGGCCTTGATTGATCAGAAGCCCCACCCAGGAAGTGAGAAAATTCTGTTATGTATCAGGGGAGGCACGCAGGGCCGTGGAAGGGTTCTTTTACCGGAATTCAGAGGAAGCTTATAAGGGTGCCTGGGCTGTTTTGGAGGACAGATATGGAAGTCCATTTATAGTCCAAAAGGCTTTCCGAGAGAGACTAATGAAATTGCCAAAGATAGCTGCTAATGATCCCAGGTCACTGCGAGAGTTTGCTGATTTTCTGCTACAGTTAGTCCATCGGCCAGAGCCCAAAATTTCCTATTTCGGTACACTCAAGGTGGCAAAACTTACTCATAATTTTTGAAAGGATCCATGTCTGTAGATGATATTTTGGTATGATAACCATTCCTGAGTGGCAGCTGTATCACAGTTATCAGCTCATGAAGTTAACCACCCGCTAAACTAAATTGCATTTTAGACGCTGGTGCATATCCTGGTTTAGCCTCATGGTCAGGACATTTTTCAATGTTCTATAATATTGTCTTTGGTATCATTTTAAAGGGGACCTTCTTAGCTTTCATTCAAGCCCTGTTGTGGATATTTCTCACAAATATAGAGGTCACTTGAGCTCTTCAACCCGTCAATAACACACATCTTTCTGCAATGTTCGCCTAAACTATATACTTTCTTTTAGCCCTGTGGCATCTAGGAATATCAGGGACACAAAACACAAAAACTGGAATACTCGCAGGACTGTAAAGATTCAGGAAATGTATAATATACCCATACTATTTCATTGTGTGAGGTGATTGTGAACCTTAAATTAGAAGGGCATTATTACTAAGACACTAACTAGACCAAAGCCAGTTAGTCCATGGGTCAGACCAGATATCGATATCACCCAAGGTGACACAACTTCACTGGTGCCATTAAGTAAAATAATACATGATAACCTTTCCAAATGAGCAGCTATTTCATTTTTCTTTCAGGAAACCTGTTTCTGTGCCTCTCACGATTGTGTATTTGCCCGGATTTTTACAAATATAGCATTTCAACACCCCTGGTACTGATTAGCCTAGCTTAAACTCTGGGACAGTTCTTAGTTGGCCAACAACCAAGGATAACCAGTACTGTGTACTTCCATTCATTGTGCTAAGGTAGGCTAACGTGCAGCCAGATAGCTTTCTACTAAACGCATATAGAGGAAACTGGTATCTATCTTCTTGTCTCACTCTGGAGAAGATTGTAAGCTAATTTCCCATAATGTTAGCATGTTCTTTTAATGTATATGTTAATATGATTAGTTAAAGTGGCTACGAGGAACTTTCATCTTGTGTTGATTTTAGCGGCCTCATGTGGACAAAATACAGCTTGTGCATAGCAACTAGGTAATGTATCTATTTGTGGCTATGTAAGATAAATAATGGTAATATGACGCTGGTGAAGCAAAGTAAACTTTGTTTTAGTAGTGTTCATACACCTAAGTTACATGTATTTGTTTGTATGTGGCAGGTGAAAACTGACTGAATATGGCCACTGGTGAACAAGCAAGTTTTTACCCAATACCAAAGCGCCCACGGGTGGAGTGCATTATCCACTGTTCTGATGATACAGATAAGCTGGTTTCACTACAAAGTGTCGACTCATGGAGAACTCTGCTCAGGGCAGCTCAGATACGAAATCATGCACCAGTTTTGAAACTGGCAAAAGACATTCCTGAGGTACAGATTCCAGCAATCTACTACCACAGATAGTGTCGCAGTATCTTCACTATGAAGCAAATTCTTGATGGCCTCCTTGCAAAAGAAAAGAAAAGTTGTCTCTGCTGAAGAGAAACAATCTAAGAGAGTAGCTCGACATGCTCCAAGTACATCTAGGACTTATGATGCAGAGTGCATATTTTGTCAGAAAAACAGCAAATATTCCAAGAGACAGAATACGAGAGAAGTACTGGTGCAGTGTCGAGAACTGCGAGCTGATGCAAAGATCAGGAGTGTAGCCACAAAGAAAAGGGACAGCAGAATCCTTGCCATTGTGAGTAGAGACCTTGTAGCAGCTGACGGGCACTACCACAGGTCATGCTATAGACTTTACACCAAAGAAGAGGTTTCCAAAGGAGAGGTTGCCAGCAATGAAGATGATGCTGCAGCCCAGTATGAAGCTGCTGTGAATAAGGCATACAATGAGCTGTTCCTCTTCATCAGGATGGAGCTTTTTGGCAATCCTCAAGTGATGACAATGACTGATCTCTCTTCTAGACTGGTAGCTTCAATGAACTCCCAAGGCATTGCCCAAGTCAAGGAATCAACCAAGAAGCACATAAGGCGAAACCTGGAGAGTGAGTTTGCTGGAGCCTTGCAGATATTCCCTGATGAGAAAGGAAAATTCCTCCTCTATCCCGATAACTTGTCCATGAGGGAACTTGCCAAAGAAAATCAGTCTCTCAAAAGGGAGCTGCAGACCCTGAAAAGTGTCAGTGCACAAGATGTTATAGCCAAAGCAGCCATCAAATTGAGAGCAGACATTAAAAGTCAAGATGTTCCTCAAACCTGGCCGCCTGAAGTCAAACCAGAAGCAGAATGTCTTACCATTCCAGAGTCGCTCATTATCTTCCTGTACTCTCTACTCACAGGCTCAAATGATCCTGATCATGCATCCCAGAGAGTGCAGTGCCTTCTGCAGTCATTTGGCCATGACATAGTATATGCAGTGACATGTGGAAATACCAAGCCTTCCAAGCACATTGTTCTGCCATTCAGTGTCAAATCGTTGACAGGAAATGTAGAGTTGATAAACATCCTCAACCGACTTGGTCACAGTGTGTCCTATTCACAGATGGAAGAGATCAACACTGCCCTGTGTCTCCAGAAACTCTCATCATCAGGGAGTGGCATTGCCCTTCCAGCTAACATCCATCCTGGCATATTCACAACTTTAGCCTGGGACAATATCGACCGTCTTGAAGAAACTGTCAGTGGTGAGGGAACATCTCACAGAGTCAATGGAATTGCTGTGCAAGTAAAGCCAGTCAACCCACTTCCTGTCCAACCCATGCCCACTGTTCCCAAAACAAAGAAGATAAGCATTGATGGACCCCCACCAATGTTACCAACTTACAATGCTGGACAACGGGTAGGGCCACCACAAAGCAAAAAGTCAGATGCCGATACTGCAGCCAATACTAAGCTTGCCAGAGAGAAAAACCTTCTTTGGGTCCTAGCACGCATGTCCCAACAAGAAGAACAGTCAGTCAGCAGCTGGACAGGCTTAAACATCCTGACTCGAGGAGAGATGACGGTCATCCCCGACAATATAGGCTATCTGCCTACCATCAATGCTCCAGCGACACAAATGTCTACTGTCAACGAGGTGCTTAACCAGTCACTGAGCATCATGCAGTGCTTAGGCCTGAGGAAGATTGTCTGTGTCTTTGACCAAGCCCTGTATGCGAAGGCTGTCGAGATCACATGGAAACACCATGACAAGTTCCATGATCGTTAGGCTTGGGGTATTCCACACCATCTGCACACTGCTGGCAATAATAGGAAAGCGTTTCCAAGATGCTGGACTCAAAGACCTCTGCATTGAGTCTGGCATGATTGCAGAAGGCTCAATTGCTGGTGTTATGGATGGCCGCAAGTACAACAGGGCAGTGCGACTACACAAGCTCCTGTATGAGGCTCTCATGCGACTGACCTTTAATGGTTTCCTGTCCTGGTTGGAAGAAACTCACAGGAATGACATGGTTCACCTGAATGAGACACTGAAGACCATTGACAGCCTTGGGACCAAATATTATCTCACAGCTGAGTATAGAAGCATGTGCCTCAAACAGCTGAGAGACCTGACAGGTCAAGGCAGGTGCAAATGGTCTCATCCAGATCTACAGAGTCCAAGGATCAAGAGAGATGAAGCAGATGTCCAGTCTCTCATGGACCTTATGGAGAGTAACTGGCTCAATCCTATGTCCCCTGATGATATTGATTTGGTTAGCCTCTCCACTGGCAACATGGCTCCACCTGATGTGACCATAGATCTCTTGAGAGCTCTTGAGAAAGGAGAAGAGGCCTACCAAGCATTCCAGCAAACAAGGTTAGATGCAGACCCACCACCTGTGAAATTCCACGACAAGATGATCAAGCAAAGTCTGAAAACATTCTCCGATGTCAGCACAAAACAAGCTCATGGAAAGAAAGCACAGGATGTGGTTCTGAAGGCAGATAGAAACCTTTTCAGTCACATGATCCTGGTGGCTGAAAGCAGGAAGGTGAATCTGAAGGATGTCCTTGCCTACCCACTGGGCCCACTACCATGGGCACTGGCAAATGCTGATGGGTCCTTACGAAAAACAAACAAGGCTGCACTTGCCAGAGAGCTTGAAAAGAATGTATCTCCTGCAGAAGACATCCCAATCCCATCTACTTCCATCATTGATGGGATGAGCCTGGTCCAAAAAATGAATGGCAACAAAACCTTTGCACAGGTGGCAGAGTCAGCCTTGACCCAGGTCCTCCATGAGGGAGCACAGAGTGGGAGGATTGATGTTGTTTTTGATGTCTATCACCAGACTTCGATCAAAGATGCTGAACGACTGAACCGGGGTGGAGACATCACTCTCCAGTACAAGAATCTTGCAGGGGGACACCACGTCCAGCAGTGGAGAAAATTTTTGTGCAGTTCCTCCAACAAGACCAGTCTCATCAAGTTTCTGGTGGAAGAGTGGAAACTCCCACGATATAGAGCTATGCTGCATGGCAAGGTGTTGTACATGACCTGTGAGGAAACCTGCTACAAGTTGACAGAAGATGGGTGTGAGGAAGCAGCAGAACTGCACTCCACACATGAAGAAGCTGACACCCGTCTGCTCCTGCATGCATTGCATGCAGCAAATGCGGGCTCAAAGTCAGTTATCACAGCTGAGGACACTGATGTCATGGTGCTTTGTCTTGGCTTCCAGAAGGACATCACCTGTCCCATCTACCAGAAGTGTGGGACTCAGAACCGCACACGGTTTGTCGACATCACCAAACTGGCAAGTTCACTTGGAGACAGCATCTGTGACAGCCTAATTGACTTACGTGCCTTCACAGGCTGCGACACTGTCCGTGCATTCGCTGGTCGAGGGAAGCTGAATGCCCTGAAGATAGTGAGAAAGCACACTTCCTGCCAAGAGACTTTTAGTCAACTGGGACAGACATGGAATGTGAGTGATGAGCTGTTCCAGAAAATTGAGCAGTTCACCTGTCGGATGTATGTTGCTAATAGCAGCACTGCTGAGGTGAACAAACTGCGTTACCAGCTCTTCTGCACCAAAAGGGGAGAGGTTGAGTCCAGCCAGCTGCCACCATGTAGAGACTGTCTCTTTATGCATGTTCAACGAGCCAACTATCAGGCAGCAATATGGAAGTGCTGTCTGCAGGCTAACCCTGTGGTGCCAAGCCCTACTGAGTATGGATGGACAGACGATGAAGGCAAGCTGGCCATTTACTGGATGCGCTCCCCACCTGCACCAGATGTGGTCTTGGAAATGCTAACATGCAAGTGTGTGCATTCATGCAAAATGCCAAGCTGCATGTGCCTGTCAAATGGACTTCCATGCACAGACATGTGCAGGTTACAGACCTGCAGTAACCAAAAACAGCAGGATGGTCCAGAACTGGACTTTGAACTTAGGGAGTCAGATGATGAGAGAAACGAGCAGTTTGATGAATGACAGTGTGATGATTCTGATGGTATTACTGTGGTAGTAGTCTATTGATGCACAGGATGTTGATTCTGGACTTGGTTACCCAGAGCTTGATAACAATAATGTAACCATATTCACATATACCCATTACCATTACATATACCCACTAATGATATGGGATTACATGTATCATTGACTAAGTATATGTAAATGTCAATGTTTAAAATATTAAAATAGTTCATTACCTCGCTATGGTATTCCTTTTTATCATGTATTTTGATTGTGTATTTAAACAAATGTATAGAGACCAGTTTGTGACCTAACTGGCTTTGGTCTAGTTCTCATTTAAGGCTCACAATCACCTCACACAATGAAATAGTATGGGTATATTATACATTTCCTGAATCTTTACAGTCCTGTGAGTATTCCAGTTTTTGTGTTTTGTGTCCCTGATATTCCTAGATGCCACAGGGCTAAAAGAAAGTATATACTTTAGGCGAACATTGCAGAAAGATGTGTTATTGACGGGTTGAAGAGCTCAAGTGACCTCTATATTTGTGAGAAATATCCACAACAGGGCTTGAATGAAAGCTAAGAAGGTCCCCTTTAAAATGATACCAAAGACAATATTATAGAACATTGAAAAATGTCCTGACCATGAGGCTAAACCAGGATATGCACCAGCGTCTAAAATGCAATTTAGTTTAGCGGGTGGCTAACTTCATGAGCTGATAACTGTGATACAGCTGCCACTCAGGAATGGTTATCATACCAAAATATCATCTACAGACATGGATCCTTTCAAAAATTATAAGTAAGTTTTGCCACCTTGAGTGTACCGAAATATCGTCTGGCCCATGGACTAAGTGTGCTGAAACTATGCCCCATGTTAAAGGCCTGTCCATCCTCAATGTCTGTGAAGAAAATCACAAGCTTCTACAGAAACTGCCTGAGTGATTGGTGTGCAGATGGAATCGAATTGCTGTCAACGAGTTGGATCGAACTGGTGATTATCCAAGCTTCCAACGTTTCTCAGAGTTCATGCAAAAGGAAGCCCGAATTGCTTGTAATCCCATCGCCTCACCCTTAATGATGAATTTGAAAACAACAGACGAAAGGTTATCAAAGAGAGCGAAGAATTCAACACAAGCACTCAGTTAAAGGACTCCAACTCAACAACATTAAGAAGTTCAAAGCCAAAGCCACCTTGTTTAGCCTGTGGAGATGAAGCACATGGTGTTGCTAAATGCTCAGCCTTTGTAGCCAAAACTATGGACGAAAGAAGAGCCTTTATTCATGAACATCATTTATGCTTTAGATGCTTGGGAAAGGGCCACTCTGCCAAAGACTGTAAAAGGCGACATACCTGCAGCACCTACGGTGGACGTCATCCCACCTGCTTGCACCGAGAGAATGTAAGACCTGCAGAAATGCCAAGTAATGCTGCCACAGGAGACCGTGTAAACGACAAAGTCATGTCCCATGCTTTAACTCAACACGCTTCTGCCACATCCAGCATCGTTCCAGTCCTTGTGTCTTCAACAACAGAGCCCCGGAGGGAAATACTCACCTGTGCTCTTCTTGACACTCAGAGTGACTCCACATTTATGCTAGAAGATTTGGCGATGGAGTTAAATGTGAAAACTCGGCCGGTACAGCTTAAATTAAGCACAATGACAGCCGTGAATACAGTCATAGCAAGTAAAACTGCCAGCGGTCTTCACGTGCGGGGGCTTAACTCCGAGGCACATATTCAAATACAGCAGGCTTATACACGTGACTTCATACCAGTTGATAAGTCCCATATCCCAACAAAGAATACAGCTCTTAAGTGGCCTCACCTCAACCATCTAACCAACAAATTGCCTCCACTTCAAGACTGTGAAGTGGGACTCCTCATCGGCTACGACTGCCCTTCAGCTCTAGCTCCCCTAGAGGGCATCATGGGTAGCGAGAATGAACCTTTTGCTCAACGAACTGCACTCGGCTGGAGCATTATAGGGTCGGCCAACCCTCACTTGGATAGGCAGAGCAGCCATAGTTTTGTGCATCGTGTTGCAGTTAGAGTTACCTGTGCCTGCTGCTACAGATGTGTTGAAGGTTTTGGAGTCAGATTTCAATGAAAGGAACTACGAAGACAAGTATGTGTCTCAGGATGATGTACGCTTCATACAGTTTCTGAGTGATAATATCAAACAAGAAGAAGATGGACACTATCAGATGCCCCTCCCCTTTAAAAATTACACCCCACCATCACTGCCAAACAACAAAAGGCTAGCTACTGTTCGGCTGCAACACCTGAAAAGGAAGTTATCTGCAAATAAACAATATCATGACCAATATACCGCCTTCATGGAAGAGATGATCAGCAAAGGTGATGCAGAGCGAGCCCCTGCAGCTTCAGAGGGAGAAAGTGTCTGGTATATCCCTCATCACGGGGTGTATCACCCAAGGAAGCCAAACAAGCTAAGAGTTGTTTTTGATTGTTCGGCAAGGTTTAATCGTATCTCACTGAATGATACCTTACTTACTGGTCCTGATTTAATTCAATGGTGGGAGTGTTGTGTTGGTTCAGAAGAGAGTTGGTGGCCGTGATCTGTGACATTGAAAATTTTTTTTATCAATTCCTTGTTTCTCCACAAGCTCGCAACTACTTGAGGTTCCTTTGGTGGGAGGGTGGTAAATTATAAAATGAACCACAAGTATATCAAATGACAGTTCATCTCTTCGGGGCCGCATCCTCACCCGGATGCGCTAACTTTGGTCTGAAGTATCTGGCACAGCAATACAAAGCTATCCATCCCGCAGCATCAGCTTTTGTTGAAAGGAACTTCTATGTCGATGATGGGTTAATCAGTGTGCCAACTGTCCAAGAGGCCAAATAACTGATTGTTGAGGCACAGGAGCTGTGTGATCGTGCAGGCCTAAGATTACACAAATTCAATTCAAACAACAAAGATGTTCTCTCCTGTGTAGCCCTTTCAGAAAGAGCGGAATCAACGGACCCTTTAAAACTGAATTCTGAGGCAGCATCAGAAGGACACGCGCACTTGGCATTCAGTAGTCCATGGTGAGCGACTCCTTTAGCTTCAACATCAATGCAAAAGAGCATCCTCCAACTCGTCGTGGTCTCTTGTGGCCTCTTTGTATGATCCACTTGGGTTCGTGGCTCATTTCACCCTGAGTGGAAAATGCATTCTACAGGAGCTGTGCCACAAAGGCATCGGATGGGATGATCCAATCCCTGAGCACCTGAGTTCACGGTGGGAGGAATGGAAAAACGGCTTTAAATCACTAAAGGACATTATCATACCCAGATGTTATCACCCTCCAAACTTTGGTAACATTGTAAGCACTGAATTACACCATTTTTCAGATGCCAGTTGTACAGGATATGGTTCGTGCTCCTACCTGCGATACAAAAATGACAGGAATGAGATTCATTGTTGTCTAGTCATGGCCAAAGCAAGGGTCGCACCCTCAAAGATCACAATCATCCCGAGATTGGAACTCTCAGCTGCAGTAACATCAGCCAGGATGAGCGCCATGTTAAAGGAAGAACTTCAGGTGAAAATAGACAAAGAATGGTTCTGGACTGACTCCCAAGTTGTGTTGGCTTACATAAATAATGAGACACGAAGGTTCCATGTGTTTGTGGCAAATCGAGTTCAACTTATCAGAGAAAAAACTGATCAAAATAACTGGCACTATGTCGACACAACACAAAACCCCGCTGATCTTGCCTCTAGGGGTCTTCGTGCTGCAGACATCCGTTCAGCTGGCTGGTTATCTGGTCCTAAGTTTCTATGGGAACTGGAAGTGCTCCCAATGCCCAAACCCCCTATTGAGCTGCTTGTTGGTGACCCTGATTTAAAGTCAGTTCATGTGTCTGCAATAAACGTCAGTGAACATGCAGACATTCTGAGTCGACTGGAGAGGTTCTCTACCTGGACTACACTCATTAAGGTGATCGCAAGAATAAAGAGACTCGGGTCAAAGCTCAAGTATGTCGACCTTGTGAATGCAGCGGAACGTAACAAAGCTGCTGAGGACGTTTTTGAGCTCCTGCAGCAGCAGGCCTTTCCAAATGAGCTAAAGGTTCTTCAAGGAAAGCCCCAGGGAGCCAGTCTTCCAAAGTCAAGTCCTCTTTTTACTCTCGATCCCGTCCTGGAGGGAGGGCTCCTTCGTGTTGGTGGAAGGCTTAAAGGATCAACCATCGGTGAAGAGCAAAAGCACCCCATTATTCTCCCTAAAGACAGCCACATCACCAAGTTGATCTTGTCCCACTTCCACAGTCAAGTCGGCCACCAAGGTCGAAATCAAACCCTGATGGAGCTCAGAATCAACGGGTTGTGGGTAATGGGTGGGAGCAAAACAGTTGCCAAGTTGATCTACAAGTGTGTGCAGTGCCGTAAGCAAAGAAGACCAGCGGAAGAACAAAAAATGTCCAGTCTCCTGAAGAACGCTGTGAAATCTCAGCTCCATTTACATTCTGTGGAATGGATTGTTTTGGTCCTTTTGTTGTGAAGAATGGTCGTAAGGAGATCAAGAGATACGGGCTGATCATCACATGTCTGTCTTCCCGAGCTGTCCATATCGAGATGCTCGATGACTTGTCCACTGATGCCTTTATCAACGCCTTAAGGTGCTTTATTAGCCTGAGAGGAGCAGTATCTCAACTTCGTTGTGATCAAGGCACGAACTTTGTTGGCGCCAGCAATGAGTTCAAAACCAATGTGACATCAGAGCACTTGAGGCCTTCCTGGCAGACAAGCAGTGCGAGTTTAAGTTTAATGCTCCTTCAGCGAGTCATGCAGGTGGCATTTGGGAGTGGCAAATACGCACCATTCGCAATGTCCTGAATGTTACTATTGCCCAGTGTCCAGGAAGACTTTGTGACGCATCCCTCAGAACCTTGTTTTATGAAGCAATGTCTATTGTAAACAGCCGACCTCTCAATGTTGACGGAATCAATGATCCAAAGTCACTCGAGCCTTTAACCCCAAATCATCTCATCTTGATGAAGTCCAAGATCGCTTCTCCACCTCCTGGAAACTTCGTAAAGGAAGATCTGTATGCCAGGAAAAGATGGCGTCGAGTACAGTACTTAACCGAACAATTCTGGAGCAGATGGAAGAAGGAATACCTTCTGAACCTCGCCTTAAGACAAAAGTGGCATGTGCCTCGGCGCAACGTGAAGGTGAATGACATTGTCATTATCAAGGAGGATACTCTTCCAAGAAGTCAGTGGCACTTGGGACGAGTGGTTGAAACCATAGAAGGGCCTGATAGATTGGTTCGCCGGTTCAAGTTGGAGAGCGCAAGGCGGCAACAAATAACTGTCCTTCAAAACCCTTAATTATCGAAAGACCCATTCAAAAGCTAGTCCTTTTACTTGAAAGTGATTAATCTATCTAATGTGTTTGAAAAGAACCACTCAGATCAGACATGATATAATGATTTAACTGGTTATGTTGATGACCAGCAGAGTTGTGGCCAATTTTAAAATCATGTGTGTAATTTTTGTTTTGTTTGGTTTAAGTTGTTAATTGCAACATGATTTGGTGGGAGTGTAAATGGACAGCCTTCCCCAAATTTGTTATGTCCTATTCATGGTGCGGGGTTTAGCGCACCCCGGAAAGGGGTAAACGAAAATTTAAATAGTGACGTCACACGCCAGTTTGCTACAAGTCGCTTGCTGGTCATGCACCGAGCATGTTAGGAAGAGAGTAGAGAAATTCAAAGTAAGTAATTGTTTCTTGTGCTGTTTTTAAGTCATTGGTGTAAGCACAACCTTTATATGAGCGTGTTTTTATTTGTTTCCAACTGTTACCAAGTGCGGTTTGGCCCGAAGTCGGGTACCTGTCGCCGTTGCTTGAGTGAGGCCTGTAAACGTCCAGTCCGTAACGTCCAGTTTGCACCCTTGGTAGGCGGAGAGAGGTATGTGGCATTGTATTAGTGGCGTGTTTTCTTTGTTTTCTTTTGTACTGAATTGCATTGTGTAACACGTCGGCCCAGTCATTGTAACGGTGTGTATGGTTTTAAGCTAATGTGACAAATGTGTGAATCTTTGTGCTGGTTTGATGTTATCGTGATACTGTGTTATGTGTTTTATAGTTTCACGGTACTCTGGAAGAAATAAAATCGTACCAGTCGAACTCAACGCTGTGTTTCTTGATGCCAAGGGCCGCTACATTGTACGTGTCTGAAAACGCACAGAACCTTGAAATAGAGGGTTTCTCACCAAAAAACACATGGGTGAAAAACCTGTTTTAAGACTCTTAAGTGTTTGCAGACATGTACAACGAATATTTTTAAACTATAACGTTTTTAATGAAATCATGTTTCTCTTGAGGAGAAAATGCGTTTAAAGCAATAAAAACGATTCACTGTGTCTGGCATTTTGACCAAGCTACCAGCAACCTAAACAATGATAAGAACTGGTGAAATTACACATTGAAATTGGGTAAAAACACGTAAATCTTAAGGATGTGTTGCAGACTTGTTGAATAGATTCATTTTTGTTTGTTTGTTTGTTTGTTTGTTTTGTTTGATGAAATTATGGTTTTCTTGTTGAGAAAATGCGTTTAACGCGATAAAACGATTTAGCGCTTTATGCATATGGACTAGGTTACCAAGTGTAAAAAAATTGAAATAATAAAGCCGGGAGTCGTTTTTACTGTGTAAAACAAATTTTCTCTACCAGAACATGCTTTTTTTAAAAAAAAGCCATTTTGACATGGCGAGAGATTACACATTATTCAACAAGTCTGCAACACATTAAGGATGTGTTGCAGACTTGTTGAATAGATTCATTTTTCTTGTTTTGTTTGTTTTCGATGAAATTGTGCTTTTCTTGTCGAGAAAAGGCGTTTAACGCGATAAAAAGGTTTAGTGCTTTATGAATACGGGCTAGGTTACCAAAAGTAAAAATGTGAACTAAATAAGGCCGGGAGTCGTTTTTATTGTTTAAAACACGATTTCTCGACCAGAATATGCTTTTTTAAAAAAAGCCATTTTCCCATGGCGAGAAACTCATTTTCTGTGAGAAAATGCATTAAAAGGAGGGATTTCATCAGAAACACTAAAAATACACATTGTACTTGTCTGAAACCGCACAGAACCTTGAAATAGAAGGTTTCTCACCAAAAAACACATTGGTGATAACCCTATTTTAAGGCTCTGAGTGTTTACACACATGTACAACAGGCATGTTTAAACTATAACGTTTTTAGTGAAATCATGTTTCTCTCGAGGAGAACACGCGTTTAAAGCCATAAAAAAGATTTCACTGTGTTTTGGCATTGGACCAAGCTACCAACAACCTAAACAATGATCAGAACTGGAGAAATTACACATTGACATTGGGTTAAATCATGTAACTCTTAAGGATGTGTTGCAGACTTGTTGAATAGATTCATTTTTTTTGTTTTTGATGAAAATGTGCTTTTCTTGTCGAGAAAAGGCGTTTAACGCGATAAAAAGGTTTAGTGCTTTATGAATACGGGCTAGGGTTACCAAAAGTAAAAATGTGAACTAAATAAGGCCGGGAGTCGTTTTTATTGTTTAAAACACGATTCCTCGACCAGAATATGCTTTTTCAAAAAAGCCATTTTCCCATGGCGAGAGACTCATTTTCTGTGAGAAAATGCATTAAAAGGAGGGATTTCATAAGAAACACTAAAAATACATATTGCACTTGTCTGAAAACGCACAGAACCTTGAAATAGAAGGTTTCTCACCAAAAAACACATTGGTGAAAACCCTATTTTAAGGCTCTGAGTGTTTGCACACATGTACAACAGGCATGTTTAAACTATAACGTTTTTAGTGAAATCATGTTTCTCTCGAGGAGAACACGCGTTTAAAGCCATAAAAAGATTTCACTGTGTTTTGGCATTGGACCAAGCTACCAACAACCTAAACAATGATCAGAACTGGAGAAAGTACACATTGACATTGGGTTAAATCATGTAACTCTTAAGGATGTGTTGCAGACTTGTTGAATAGATTCATTTTTTTTGTTTTTGATGAAATTGTGCTTTTCTTGTCGAGAAAATGCGTTTAACGCGATAAAAAGATTTAGTGCGTTATGAATACGGGCTAGGTTACCAAAAGTAAAAATGTGAACTAAATAAGGCCGGGAGTCGTTTTTATTGTTTAAAACACGATTTCTCGACCAGAATATGCTTTTTCAAAAAAGCCATTTTCCCATGGCGAGAGACTCATTTTCTGTGAGAAAATGCATTAAAAGGAGGGATTTTCTCAGAAACACTAAAAATACTTGTCTGAAAACGCACAGAACCTTGTAATAGAAGGCTTCTCACCAAAAAACACATTGGTGAAAACCCTATTTTAAGGCTCTGAGTGTTTGCACACAAGTACAACAGGCATGTTTAAACTATAACGTTTTTTGTGAAATCATGTTTATCTCGAGGAGAAAACGCGTTTAAAGCCATAAAAATATTTCACTGTGTTTTGGCATTGGACCAAGCTACCAACAACCTAAACAATGATCAGAACTGGAGAAATTACACATTGACATTGGGTTAAATCATGTAACTCTTAAGGATGTGTTGCAGACTTGTTGAATAGATTCATTTTTGTTTGTTTTTGATGAAATTGTGCTTTTCTTGTCGAGAAAAGGCGTTTAACGCGATAAAAAGGTTTAGTGCGTTATGAATACGGGCTAGGTTACCAAAAGTAAAAATGTGAACTAAATAATAAGGCCGGGAGTCGTTTTTATTGTTTAAAACACGATTTCTCGACCAGAATATGCTTTTTCAAAAAAGCCATTTTCCCATGGCGAGAGACTCATTTTCTGTGAGAAAATGCATTAAAAGGAGGGATTTCCTCAGAAACACTAAAAATACTTGTCTGAAAACGCACAGAACCTTGTAATAGAAGGCTTCTCACCAAAAAACACATTGGTGAAAACCCTATTTTAAGGCTCTGAGTGTTTGCACACAAGTACAACAGGCATGTTTAAACTATAACGTTTTTAGTGAAATAATGTTTATCTCGACGACAAAACGCGTTTAAAGCCATAAAAATATTTCACTGTGTTTTGGCATTGGACCAAGCTACCAACAACCTAAACAACGATCAGAACTGGAGAAAGTACACATTGACATTGGGTTAAATCATGTAACTCTTAAGGATGTGTTGCAGACTTGTTGAATAGATTCATTTTTTTTGTTTTTGATGAAATTGTGCTTTTCTTGTCGAGAAAATGCGTTTAACGCGATAAAAAGATTTAGTGCGTTATGAATACGGGCTAGGTTACCAAAAGTAAAAATGTGAACTAAATAAGGCCGGGAGTCGTTTTTATTGTTTAAAACACGATTTCTTGACCAGAATATGCTTTTTCAAAAAAGCCATTTTCCCATGGCGAGAGACTCATTTTCTGTGAGAAAATGCATTAAAAGGAGGGATTTCGTCAGAAACACTAAAAATACATATTGCACTTGTCTGAAAACGCACAGAACCTTGAAATAGAAGGTTTCTCACCAAAAAACACATTGGTGAAAACCCTATTTTAAGGCTCTGAGTGTTTGCATACATGTACAACAGGCATGTTTAAACTATAACGTTTTTAGTGAAATAATGTTTATTTCGAGGAGAACACGCGTTTAAAGACATAAAAAGATTTCACTGTGTTTTGGCATTGGACCAAGCTACCAACAACCTTAACAATGATCAGAACTGGAGAAATTACACATTGACATTGGGTTAAATCATGTAACTCTTAAGGATGTGTTGCAGACTTGTTGAATAGATTCATTTTTCTTGTTTTGTTTGTTTTTGATGAAATTGTGCTTTTCTTGTCGAGAAAAGGCGTTTAACGCGATAAAAAGGTTTAGTGCGTTATGAATACGGGCTAGGTTACCAAAAGTAAAAATGTGAACTAAATAATAAGGCCGGGAGTCGTTTTTATTGTTTAAAACACGATTTCTCGACCAGAATATGCTTTTTCAAAAAAAGCCATTTTCCCATGGCGAGAGACTCATTTTCTGTGAGAAAACGCATGAAAAGGAGGGATTTCATCAGAAACACTAAAAATACACATTGTACTTGTCTGAAAACGCACAGAACCTTGAAATAGAAGGTTTCTCACCAAAAAACGCATTGGTGAAAACCCTATTTTAAGGCTCTGAGTGTTTGCACACATGTACAACAGGCATGTTTAAACTATAACGTTTTTAGTGAAATCATGTTTCTCTCGAGGAGGACATGCGTTTAAAGCCATAAAAAGGTTTCACTGTGTTTTGGCATTGGACCAAGCTACCAACAACCTAAACAATGATCAGAACTGGAGAAATTACACATTGACATTGGGTTAAATCATGTAACTCTTAAGGATGTGTTGCAGACTTGTTGAATAGATTCATTTTTGTTTGTTTTTGATGAAATTGTGCTTTTCTTGTCGAGAAAAGGCGTTTAACGCGATAAAAAGGTTTAGTGCGTTATGAATACGGGCTAGGTTACCAAAAGTAAAAATGTGAACTAAATAATAAGGCCGGGAGTCGTTTTTATTGTTTAAAACACGATTTCTCGACCAGAATATGCTTTTTCAAAAAAGCCATTTTCCCATGGCGAGAGACTCATTTTCTGTGAGAAAATGCATTAAAAGGAGGGATTTCCTCAGAAACACTAAAAATACTTGTCTGAAAACGCACAGAACCTTGTAATAGAAGGCTTCTCACCAAAAAACACATTGGTGAAAACCCTATTTTAAGGCTCTGAGTGTTTGCACACAAGTACAACAGGCATGTTTAAACTATAACGTTTTTAGTGAAATAATGTTTATCTCGACGACAAAACGCGTTTAAAGCCATAAAAATATTTCACTGTGTTTTGGCATTGGACCAAGCTACCAACAACCTAAACAACGATCAGAACTGGAGAAAGTACACATTGACATTGGGTTAAATCATGTAACTCTTAAGGATGTGTTGCAGACTTGTTGAATAGATTCATTTTTTTTGTTTTTGATGAAATTGTGCTTTTCTTGTCGAGAAAATGCGTTTAACGCGATAAAAAGATTTAGTGCGTTATGAATACGGGCTAGGTTACCAAAAGTAAAAATGTGAACTAAATAAGGCCGGGAGTCGTTTTTATTGTTTAAAACACGATTTCTTGACCAGAATATGCTTTTTCAAAAAAGCCATTTTCCCATGGCGAGAGACTCATTTTCTGTGAGAAAATGCATTAAAAGGAGGGATTTCGTCAGAAACACTAAAAATACATATTGCACTTGTCTGAAAACGCACAGAACCTTGAAATAGAAGGTTTCTCACCAAAAAACACATTGGTGAAAACCCTATTTTAAGGCTCTGAGTGTTTGCATACATGTACAACAGGCATGTTTAAACTATAACGTTTTTAGTGAAATAATGTTTATTTCGAGGAGAACACGCGTTTAAAGACATAAAAAGATTTCACTGTGTTTTGGCATTGGACCAAGCTACCAACAACCTTAACAATGATCAGAACTGGAGAAATTACACATTGACATTGGGTTAAATCATGTAACTCTTAAGGATGTGTTGCAGACTTGTTGAATAGATTCATTTTTCTTGTTTTGTTTGTTTTTGATGAAATTGTGCTTTTCTTGTCGAGAAAAGGCGTTTAACGCGATAAAAAGGTTTAGTGCGTTATGAATACGGGCTAGGTTACCAAAAGTAAAAATGTGAACTAAATAATAAGGCCGGGAGTCGTTTTTATTGTTTAAAACACGATTTCTCGACCAGAATATGCTTTTTCAAAAAAAGCCATTTTCCCATGGCGAGAGACTCATTTTCTGTGAGAAAACGCATGAAAAGGAGGGATTTCATCAGAAACACTAAAAATACACATTGTACTTGTCTGAAAACGCACAGAACCTTGAAATAGAAGGTTTCTCACCAAAAAACGCATTGGTGAAAACCCTATTTTAAGGCTCTGAGTGTTTGCACACATGTACAACAGGCATGTTTAAACTATAACGTTTTTAGTGAAATCATGTTTCTCTCGAGGAGGACATGCGTTTAAAGCCATAAAAAGGTTTCACTGTGTTTTGGCATTGGACCAAGCTACCAACAACCTAAACAATGATCAGAACTGGAGAAATTACACATTGACATTGGGTGAAATCATGTAACTCTTAAGGATGTGTTGCAGACTTGTTGAATAGATTCATTTTTCTTGTTTTGTTTGTTTTTGATGAAATTGTGCTTTTCTTGTCGAGAAAAGGCGTTTAACGCGATAAAAAGGTTTAGTGCGTTATGAATACGGGCTAGGTTACCAAAAGTAAAAATGTGAACTAAATAAGGCCGGGAGTCGTTTTTATTGTTTAAAACACGATTTCTCGACCAGAATATGCTTTTTCAAAAAAGCCATTTTCCCATGGCGAGAGACTCATTTTCTGTGAGAAAACGCATTAAAAGGAGGGATTTCATCAGAAACACTAAAAATACATATTGTACTTGTCTGAAAACGCACAGAACCTTGAAATAGAAGGTTTCTCACCAAAAAACGCATTGGTGAAAACCCTATTTTAAGGCTCTGAGTGTTTGCACACATGTACACCAGGCATGTTTAAACTATAACGTTTTTAGTGAAATCATGTTTCTCGAGGAGAAAACGCGTTTAAAGCCATAAAAAGATTTCACTGTGTTTTGGCATTGGACCAAGCTACCAACAACCTAAACAACGATCAGAACTGGAGAAATTACACATTGACATTGGGTGAAATCATGTAACTCTTAAGGATGTGTTGCAGACTTGTTGAATAGATTCATTTTTCTTGTTTTGTTTGTTTTTGATGAAATTGTGCTTTTCTTGTCGAGAAAAGGCGTTTAACGCGATAAAAAGGTTTAGTGCGTTATGAATACGGGCTAGGTTACCAAAAGTAAAAATGTGAACTAAATAAGGCCGGGAGTCGTTTTTATTGTTTAAAACACGATTTCTCGACCAGAATATGCTTTTTCAAAAAAGCCATTTTCCCATGGCGAGAGACTCATTTTCTGTGAGAAAACGCATTAAAAGGAGGGATTTCATCAGAAACACTAAAAATACACATTGTACTTGTCTGAAAACGCACAGAACCTTGAAATAGAAGGTTTCTCACCAAAAAACGCATTGGTGAAAACCCTATTTTAAGGCTCTGAGTGTTTGCACACATGTACACCAGGCATGTTTAAACTATAACGTTTTTAGTGAAATCATGTTTCTCGAGGAGAACACGCGTTTAAAGCCATAAAAAGATTTCACTGTGTTTTGGCATTGGACCAAGCTACCAACAACCTAAACAACGATCAGAACTGGAGAAATTACACATTGACATTGGGTGAAATCATGTAACTCTTAAGGATGTGTTGCAGACTTGTTGAATAGATTCATTTTTCTTGTTTTGTTTATTTTTGATGAAATTGTGCTTTTCTTGTCGAGAAAAGGCGTTTAACGCGATAAAAAGGTTTAGTGCGTTATGAATACGGGCTAGGTTACCAAAAGTAAAAATGTGAACTAAATAAGGCCGGGAGTAGTTTTTATTGTTTAAAACACGATTTCTCGACCAGAATATGCTTTTTTCAAAAAAGCCATTTTCCCATGGCGAGAGACTCATTTTCTGTGAGAAAATGCATTAAAAGGAGGGATTTCATCAGAAACACTATAAATACATATTGTACTTGTCTGAAAACGCACAGAACCTTGAAATAGAAGGTTTCTCACCAAAAAACGCATTGGTGAAAACCCTATTTTAAGGCTCTGAGTGTTTGCACACATGTACAACAGGCATGTTTAAACTATAACGTTTTTAGTGAAATCATGTTTCTCGAGGAGAAAACGCGTTTAAAGCCATAAAAATATTTCACTGTGTTTTGGCATTGGCCCAAGCTACCAACAACCTAAACAACGATCAGAACTGGAGAAATTACACATTGACATTGGGTGAAATCATGTAACTCTTAAGGATGTGTTGCAGACTTGTTGAATAGATTCATTTTTGTTTGTTTTTGATGAAATTGTGCTTTTCTTGTCGAGAAAAGGCGTTTAATGCGATAAAAAGGTTTAGTGCTTTATGAATACGGGCTAGGTTATCAAAAGTAAAAATGTGAACTAAATAAGGCCGGGAGTCGTTTTTATTGTTTAAAACACGAATTTCTCGACCAGAATATGCTTTTTCAAAAAAGCCATTTTCCCATGGCGAGAGACTCATTTTCTGTGAGAAAATGCATTAAAAGGAGGGATTTTCTCAGAAACACTAAAAATACTTGTCTGAAAACGCACAGAACCTTGTAATAGAAGGCTTCTCACCAAAAAACACATTGGTGAAAACCCTATTTTAAGGCTCTGAGTGTTTGCACACAAGTACAACAGGCATGTTTAAACTATAACGTTTTTTGTGAAATCATGTTTATCTCGAGGAGAAAACGCGTTTAAAGCCATAAAAATATTTCACTGTGTTTTGGCATTGGACCAAGCTACCAACAACCTAAACAATGATCAGAACTGGAGAAATTACACATTGACATTGGGTTAAATCATGTAACTCTTAAGGATGTGTTGCAGACTTGTTGAATAGATTCATTTTTGTTTGTTTTTGATGAAATTGTGCTTTTCTTGTCGAGAAAAGGCGTTTAACGCGATAAAAAGGTTTAGTGCGTTATGAATACGGGCTAGGTTACCAAAAGTAAAAATGTGAACTAAATAATAAGGCCGGGAGTCGTTTTTATTGTTTAAAACACGATTTCTCGACCAGAATATGCTTTTTCAAAAAAGCCATTTTCCCATGGCGAGAGACTCATTTTCTGTGAGAAAATGCATTAAAAGGAGGGATTTCCTCAGAAACACTAAAAATACTTGTCTGAAAACGCACAGAACCTTGTAATAGAAGGCTTCTCACCAAAAAACACATTGGTGAAAACCCTATTTTAAGGCTCTGAGTGTTTGCACACAAGTACAACAGGCATGTTTAAACTATAACGTTTTTAGTGAAATAATGTTTATCTCGACGACAAAACGCGTTTAAAGCCATAAAAATATTTCACTGTGTTTTGGCATTGGACCAAGCTACCAACAACCTAAACAACGATCAGAACTGGAGAAAGTACACATTGACATTGGGTTAAATCATGTAACTCTTAAGGATGTGTTGCAGACTTGTTGAATAGATTCATTTTTTTTGTTTTTGATGAAATTGTGCTTTTCTTGTCGAGAAAATGCGTTTAACGCGATAAAAAGATTTAGTGCGTTATGAATACGGGCTAGGTTACCAAAAGTAAAAATGTGAACTAAATAAGGCCGGGAGTCGTTTTTATTGTTTAAAACACGATTTCTCGACCAGAATATGCTTTTTCAAAAAAGCCATTTTCCCATGGCGAGAGACTCATTTTCTGTGAGAAAATGCATTAAAAGGAGGGATTTCGTCAGAAACACTAAAAATACATATTGCACTTGTCTGAAAACGCACAGAACCTTGAAATAGAAGGTTTCTCACCAAAAAACACATTGGTGAAAACCCTATTTTAAGGCTCTGAGTGTTTGCATACATGTACAACAGGCATGTTTAAACTATAACGTTTTTAGTGAAATAATGTTTATCTCGAGGAGAACACGCGTTTAAAGACATAAAAAGATTTCACTGTGTTTTGGCATTGGACCAAGCTACCAACAACCTAAACAATGATCAGAACTGGAGAAATTACACATTGACATTGGGTTAAATCATGTAACTCTTAAGGATGTGTTGCAGACTTGTTGAATAGATTCATTTTTGTTTGTTTTTGATGAAATTGTGCTTTTCTTGTCGAGAAAAGGCGTTTAACGCGATAAAAAGGTTTAGTGCGTTATGAATACGGGCTAGGTTACCAAAAGTAAAAATGTGAACTAAATAATAAGGCCGGGAGTCGTTTTTATTGTTTAAAACACGATTTCTCGACCAGAATATGCTTTTTCAAAAAAGCCATTTTCCCATGGCGAGAGACTCATTTTCTGTGAGAAAATGCATTAAAAGGAGGGATTTCCTCAGAAACACTAAAAATACTTGTCTGAAAACGCACAGAACCTTGTAATAGAAGGCTTCTCACCAAAAAACACATTGGTGAAAACCCTATTTTAAGGCTCTGAGTGTTTGCACACAAGTACAACAGGCATGTTTAAACTATAACGTTTTTAGTGAAATAATGTTTATCTCGACGACAAAACGCGTTTAAAGCCATAAAAATATTTCACTGTGTTTTGGCATTGGACCAAGCTACCAACAACCTAAACAACGATCAGAACTGGAGAAAGTACACATTGACATTGGGTTAAATCATGTAACTCTTAAGGATGTGTTGCAGACTTGTTGAATAGATTCATTTTTTTTGTTTTTGATGAAATTGTGCTTTTCTTGTCGAGAAAATGCGTTTAACGCGATAAAAAGATTTAGTGCGTTATGAATACGGGCTAGGTTACCAAAAGTAAAAATGTGAACTAAATAAGGCCGGGAGTCGTTTTTATTGTTTAAAACACGATTTCTCGACCAGAATATGCTTTTTCAAAAAAGCCATTTTCCCATGGCGAGAGACTCATTTTCTGTGAGAAAATGCATTAAAAGGAGGGATTTCGTCAGAAACACTAAAAATACATATTGCACTTGTCTGAAAACGCACAGAACCTTGAAATAGAAGGTTTCTCACCAAAAAACACATTGGTGAAAACCCTATTTTAAGGCTCTGAGTGTTTGCATACATGTACAACAGGCATGTTTAAACTATAACGTTTTTAGTGAAATAATGTTTATCTCGAGGAGAACACGCGTTTAAAGACATAAAAAGATTTCACTGTGTTTTGGCATTGGACCAAGCTACCAACAACCTAAACAATGATCAGAACTGGAGAAATTACACATTGACATTGGGTTAAATCATGTAACTCTTAAGGATGTGTTGCAGACTTGTTGAATAGATTCATTTTTTTTGTTTTTGATGAAAATGTGCTTTTCTTGTCGAGAAAATGCGTTTAACGCGATAAAAAGGTTTAGTGCGTTATGAATACGGGCTAGGTTACCAAAAGTAAAAATGTGAACTAAATAAGGCCGGGAGTCGTTTTTATTGTTTAAAACACGATTTCTCGACCAGAATATGCTTTTTTCAAAAAAGCCATTTTCCCATGGCGAGAGACTCATTTTCTGTGAGAAAATGCATTAAAAGGAGGGATTTCATCAGAAACACTAAAAATACACATTGTACTTGTCTGAAACCGCACAGAACCTTGAAATAGAAGGTTTCTCACCAAAAAACACATTGGTGATAACCCTATTTTAAGGCTCTGAGTGTTTACACACATGTACAACAGGCATGTTTAAACTATAACGTTTTTAGTGAAATCATGTTTCTCTCGAGGAGAACACGCGTTTAAAGCCATAAAAAGATTTCACTGTGTTTTGGCATTGGACCAAGCTACCAACAACCTAAACAACGATCAGAACTGGAGAAATTACACATTGACATTGGGTGAAATCATGTAACTCTTAAGGATGTGTTGCAGACTTGTTGAATAGATTCATTTTTCTTGTTTTGTTTGTTTTTGATGAAATTGTGCTTTTCTTGTCGAGAAAAGGCGTTTAACGCGATAAAAAGGTTTAGTGCGTTATGAATACGGGCTAGGTTACCAAAAGTAAAAATGTGAACTAAATAAGGCCGGGAGTAGTTTTTATTGTTTAAAACACGATTTCTCGACCAGAATATGCTTTTTTCAAAAAAGCCATTTTCCCATGGCGAGAGACTCATTTTCTGTGAGAAAATGCATTAAAAGGAGGGATTTCATCAGAAACACTAAAAATACATATTGTACTTGTCTGAAACCGCACAGAACCTTGAAATAGAAGGTTTCTCACCAAAAAACACATTGGTGAAAACCCTATTTTAAGGCTCTGAGTGTTTGCACACATGTACAACAGGCATGTTTAAACTATAACGTTTTTAGTGAAATCATGTTTCTCGAGGAGAAAACGCGTTTAAAGCCATAAAAATATTTCACTGCGTTTTGGCATTGGCCCAAGCTACCAACAACCTAAACAACGATCAGAACTGGAGAAATTACACATTGACATTGGGTGAAATCATGTAACTCTTAAGGATGTGTTGCAGACTTGTTGAATAGATTCATTTTTCTTGTTTTGTTTGTTTTTGATGAAATTGTGCTTTTCTTGTCGAGAAAAGGCGTTTAACGCGATAAAAAGGTTTAGTGCGTTATGAATACGGGCTAGGTTACCAAAAGTAAAAATGTGAACTAAATAATAAGGCCGGGAGTCGTTTTTATTGTTTAAAACACGATTTCTCGACCAGAATATGCTTTTTCAAAAAAAGCCATTTTCCCATGGCGAGAGACTCATTTTCTGTGAGAAAACGCATGAAAAGGAGGGATTTCATCAGAAACACTAAAAATACACATTGTACTTGTCTGAAAACGCACAGAACCTTGAAATAGAAGGTTTCTCACCAAAAAACGCATTGGTGAAAACCCTATTTTAAGGCTCTGAGTGTTTGCACACATGTACAACAGGCATGTTTAAACTATAACGTTTTTAGTGAAATCATGTTTCTCTCGAGGAGGACACGCGTTTAAAGCCATAAAAAGATTTCACTGTGTTTTGGCATTGGACCAAGCTACCAACAACCTAAACAATGATCAGAACTGGAGAAATTACACATTGACATTGGGTGAAATCATGTAACTCTTAAGGATGTGTTGCAGACTTGTTGAATAGATTCATTTTTCTTGTTTTGTTTGTTTTTGATGAAATTGTGCTTTTCTTGTCGAGAAAAGGCGTTTAACGCGATAAAAAGGTTTAGTGCGTTATGAATACGGGCTAGGTTACCAAAAGTAAAAATGTGAACTAAATAAGGCCGGGAGTCGTTTTTATTGTTTAAAACACGATTTCTCGACCAGAATATGCTTTTTCAAAAAAGCCATTTTCCCATGGCGAGAGACTCATTTTCTGTGAGAAAACGCATTAAAAGGAGGGATTCCATCAGAAACACTAAAGATACACATTGTACTTGTCTGAAAACGCACAGAACCTTGTAATAGAAGGCTTCTCACCAAAAAACACATTGGTGAAAACCCTATTTTAAGGCTCTGAGTGTTTGCACACAAGTACAACAGGCATGTTTAAACTATAACGTTTTTAGTGAAATAATGTTTATCTCGACGACAAAACGCGTTTAAAGCCATAAAAATATTTCACTGTGTTTTGGCATTGGACCAAGCTACCAACAACCTAAACAACGATCAGAACTGGAGAAAGTACACATTGACATTGGGTTAAATCATGTAACTCTTAAGGATGTGTTGCAGACTTGTTGAATAGATTCATTTTTTTTGTTTTTGATGAAATTGTGCTTTTCTTGTCGAGAAAATGCGTTTAACGCGATAAAAAGATTTAGTGCGTTATGAATACGGGCTAGGTTACCAAAAGTAAAAATGTGAACTAAATAAGGCCGGGAGTCGTTTTTATTGTTTAAAACACGATTTCTCGACCAGAATATGCTTTTTCAAAAAAGCCATTTTCCCATGGCGAGAGACTCATTTTCTGTGAGAAAATGCATTAAAAGGAGGGATTTTCTCAGAAACACTAAAAATACTTGTCTGAAAACGCACAGAACCTTGTAATAGAAGGCTTCTCACCAAAAAACACATTGGTGAAAACCCTATTTTAAGGCTCTGAGTGTTTGCACACAAGTACAACAGGCATGTTTAAACTATAACGTTTTTTGTGAAATCATGTTTATCTCGAGGAGAAAACGCGTTTAAAGCCATAAAAATATTTCACTGTGTTTTGGCATTGGACCAAGCTACCAACAACCTAAACAATGATCAGAACTGGAGAAATTACACATTGACATTGGGTTAAATCATGTAACTCTTAAGGATGTGTTGCAGACTTGTTGAATAGATTCATTTTTGTTTGTTTTTGATGAAATTGTGCTTTTCTTGTCGAGAAAAGGCGTTTAACGCGATAAAAAGGTTTAGTGCGTTATGAATACGGGCTAGGTTACCAAAAGTAAAAATGTGAACTAAATAATAAGGCCGGGAGTCGTTTTTATTGTTTAAAACACGATTTCTCGACCAGAATATGCTTTTTCAAAAAAGCCATTTTCCCATGGCGAGAGACTCATTTTCTGTGAGAAAATGCATTAAAAGGAGGGATTTCCTCAGAAACACTAAAAATACTTGTCTGAAAACGCACAGAACCTTGTAATAGAAGGCTTCTCACCAAAAAACACATTGGTGAAAACCCTATTTTAAGGCTCTGAGTGTTTGCACACAAGTACAACAGGCATGTTTAAACTATAACGTTTTTAGTGAAATAATGTTTATCTCGACGACAAAACGCGTTTAAAGCCATAAAAATATTTCACTGTGTTTTGGCATTGGACCAAGCTACCAACAACCTAAACAACGATCAGAACTGGAGAAAGTACACATTGACAATGGGTTAAATCATGTAACTCTTAAGGATGTGTTGCAGACTTGTTGAATAGATTCATTTTTTTTGTTTTTGATGAAATTGTGCTTTTCTTGTCGAGAAAATGCGTTTAACGCGATAAAAAGATTTAGTGCGTTATGAATACGGGCTAGGTTACCAAAAGTAAAAATGTGAACTAAATAAGGCCGGGAGTCGTTTTTATTGTTTAAAACACGATTTCTCGACCAGAATATGCTTTTTCAAAAAAGCCATTTTCCCATGGCGAGAGACTCATTTTCTGTGAGAAAATGCATTAAAAGGAGGGATTTCGTCAGAAACACTAAAAATACATATTGCACTTGTCTGAAAACGCACAGAACCTTGAAATAGAAGGTTTCTCACCAAAAAACACATTGGTGAAAACCCTATTTTAAGGCTCTGAGTGTTTGCACACAAGTACAACAGGCATGTTTAAACTATAACGTTTTTAGTGAAATAATGTTTATCTCGACGACAAAACGCGTTTAAAGCCATAAAAATATTTCACTGTGTTTTGGCATTGGACCAAGCTACCAACAACCTAAACAACGATCAGAACTGGAGAAAGTACACATTGACATTGGGTTAAATCATGTAACTCTTAAGGATGTGTTGCAGACTTGTTGAATAGATTCATTTTTTTTGTTTTTGATGAAATTGTGCTTTTCTTGTCGAGAAAATGCGTTTAACGCGATAAAAAGATTTAGTGCGTTATGAATACGGGCTAGGTTACCAAAAGTAAAAATGTGAACTAAATAAGGCCGGGAGTCGTTTTTATTGTTTAAAACACGATTTCTTGACCAGAATATGCTTTTTCAAAAAAGCCATTTTCCCATGGCGAGAGACTCATTTTCTGTGAGAAAATGCATTAAAAGGAGGGATTTCGTCAGAAACACTAAAAATACATATTGCACTTGTCTGAAAACGCACAGAACCTTGAAATAGAAGGTTTCTCACCAAAAAACACATTGGTGAAAACCCTATTTTAAGGCTCTGAGTGTTTGCATACATGTACAACAGGCATGTTTAAACTATAACGTTTTTAGTGAAATAATGTTTATCTCGAGGAGAACACGCGTTTAAAGACATAAAAAGATTTCACTGTGTTTTGGCATTGGACCAAGCTACCAACAACCTTAACAATGATCAGAACTGGAGAAATTACACATTGACATTGGGTTAAATCATGTAACTCTTAAGGATGTGTTGCAGACTTGTTGAATAGATTCATTTTTCTTGTTTTGTTTGTTTTTGATGAAATTGTGCTTTTCTTGTCGAGAAAAGGCGTTTAACGCGATAAAAAGGTTTAGTGCGTTATGAATACGGGCTAGGTTACCAAAAGTAAAAATGTGAACTAAATAATAAGGCCGGGAGTCGTTTTTATTGTTTAAAACACGATTTCTCGACCAGAATATGCTTTTTCAAAAAAAGCCATTTTCCCATGGCGAGAGACTCATTTTCTGTGAGAAAACGCATGAAAAGGAGGGATTTCATCAGAAACACTAAAAATACACATTGTACTTGTCTGAAAACGCACAGAACCTTGAAATAGAAGGTTTCTCACCAAAAAACGCATTGGTGAAAACCCTATTTTAAGGCTCTGAGTGTTTGCACACATGTACAACAGGCATGTTTAAACTATAACGTTTTTAGTGAAATCATGTTTCTCTCGAGGAGGACATGCGTTTAAAGCCATAAAAAGGTTTCACTGTGTTTTGGCATTGGACCAAGCTACCAACAACCTAAACAATGATCAGAACTGGAGAAATTACACATTGACATTGGGTGAAATCATGTAACTCTTAAGGATGTGTTGCAGACTTGTTGAATAGATTCATTTTTCTTGTTTTGTTTGTTTTTGATGAAATTGTGCTTTTCTTGTCGAGAAAAGGCGTTTAACGCGATAAAAAGGTTTAGTGCGTTATGAATACGGGCTAGGTTACCAAAAGTAAAAATGTGAACTAAATAAGGCCGGGAGTCGTTTTTATTGTTTAAAACACGATTTCTCGACCAGAATATGCTTTTTCAAAAAAGCCATTTTCCCATGGCGAGAGACTCATTTTCTGTGAGAAAACGCATTAAAAGGAGGGATTTCATCAGAAACACTAAAAATACATATTGTACTTGTCTGAAAACGCACAGAACCTTGAAATAGAAGGTTTCTCACCAAAAAACGCATTGGTGAAAACCCTATTTTAAGGCTCTGAGTGTTTGCACACATGTACACCAGGCATGTTTAAACTATAACGTTTTTAGTGAAATCATGTTTCTCGAGGAGAAAACGCGTTTAAAGCCATAAAAAGATTTCACTGTGTTTTGGCATTGGACCAAGCTACCAACAACCTAAACAACGATCAGAACTGGAGAAATTACACATTGACATTGGGTGAAATCATGTAACTCTTAAGGATGTGTTGCAGACTTGTTGAATAGATTCATTTTTCTTGTTTTGTTTGTTTTTGATGAAATTGTGCTTTTCTTGTCGAGAAAAGGCGTTTAACGCGATAAAAAGGTTTAGTGCGTTATGAATACGGGCTAGGTTACCAAAAGTAAAAATGTGAACTAAATAAGGCCGGGAGTCGTTTTTATTGTTTAAAACACGATTTCTCGACCAGAATATGCTTTTTCAAAAAAGCCATTTTCCCATGGCGAGAGACTCATTTTCTGTGAGAAAACGCATTAAAAGGAGGGATTTCATCAGAAACACTAAAGATACACATTGTACTTGTCTGAAAACGCACAGAACCTTGAAATAGAAGGTTTCTCACCAAAAAACGCATTGGTGAAAACCCTATTTTAAGGCTCTGAGTGTTTGCACACATGTACACCAGGCATGTTTAAACTATAACGTTTTTAGTGAAATCATGTTTCTCGAGGAGAAAACGCGTTTAAAGCCATAAAAAGATTTCACTGTGTTTTGGCATTGGACCAAGCTACCAACAACCTAAACAACGATCAGAACTGGAGAAATTACACATTGACATTGGGTGAAATCATGTAACTCTTAAGGATGTGTTGCAGACTTGTTGAATAGATTCATTTTTCTTGTTTTGTTTATTTTTGATGAAATTGTGCTTTTCTTGTCGAGAAAAGGCGTTTAACGCGATAAAAAGGTTTAGTGCGTTATGAATACGGGCTAGGTTACCAAAAGTAAAAATGTGAACTAAATAAGGCCGGGAGTAGTTTTTATTGTTTAAAACACGATTTCTCGACCAGAATATGCTTTTTTCAAAAAAGCCATTTTCCCATGGCGAGAGACTCATTTTCTGTGAGAAAATGCATTAAAAGGAGGGATTTCATCAGAAACACTATAAATACATATTGTACTTGTCTGAAAACGCACAGAACCTTGAAATAGAAGGTTTCTCACCAAAAAACGCATTGGTGAAAACCCTATTTTAAGGCTCTGAGTGTTTGCACACATGTACAACAGGCATGTTTAAACTATAACGTTTTTAGTGAAATCATGTTTCTCGAGGAGAAAACGCGTTTAAAGCCATAAAAATATTTCACTGTGTTTTGGCATTGGCCCAAGCTACCAACAACCTAAACAACGATCAGAACTGGAGAAATTACACATTGACATTGGGTGAAATCATGTAACTCTTAAGGATGTGTTGCAGACTTGTTGAATAGATTCATTTTTGTTTGTTTTTGATGAAATTGTGCTTTTCTTGTCGAGAAAAGGCGTTTAATGCGATAAAAAGGTTTAGTGCTTTATGAATACGGGCTAGGTTATCAAAAGTAAAAATGTGAACTAAATAAGGCCGGGAGTCGTTTTTATTGTTTAAAACACGAATTTCTCGACCAGAATATGCTTTTTCAAAAAAGCCATTTTCCCATGGCGAGAGACTCATTTTCTGTGAGAAAATGCATTAAAAGGAGGGATTTTCTCAGAAACACTAAAAATACTTGTCTGAAAACGCACAGAACCTTGTAATAGAAGGCTTCTCACCAAAAAACACATTGGTGAAAACCCTATTTTAAGGCTCTGAGTGTTTGCACACAAGTACAACAGGCATGTTTAAACTATAACGTTTTTTGTGAAATCATGTTTATCTCGAGGAGAAAACGCGTTTAAAGCCATAAAAATATTTCACTGTGTTTTGGCATTGGACCAAGCTACCAACAACCTAAACAATGATCAGAACTGGAGAAATTACACATTGACATTGGGTTAAATCATGTAACTCTTAAGGATGTGTTGCAGACTTGTTGAATAGATTCATTTTTGTTTGTTTTTGATGAAATTGTGCTTTTCTTGTCGAGAAAAGGCGTTTAACGCGATAAAAAGGTTTAGTGCGTTATGAATACGGGCTAGGTTACCAAAAGTAAAAATGTGAACTAAATAATAAGGCCGGGAGTCGTTTTTATTGTTTAAAACACGATTTCTCGACCAGAATATGCTTTTTCAAAAAAGCCATTTTCCCATGGCGAGAGACTCATTTTCTGTGAGAAAATGCATTAAAAGGAGGGATTTCCTCAGAAACACTAAAAATACTTGTCTGAAAACGCACAGAACCTTGTAATAGAAGGCTTCTCACCAAAAAACACATTGGTGAAAACCCTATTTTAAGGCTCTGAGTGTTTGCACACAAGTACAACAGGCATGTTTAAACTATAACGTTTTTAGTGAAATAATGTTTATCTCGACGACAAAACGCGTTTAAAGCCATAAAAATATTTCACTGTGTTTTGGCATTGGACCAAGCTACCAACAACCTAAACAACGATCAGAACTGGAGAAAGTACACATTGACATTGGGTTAAATCATGTAACTCTTAAGGATGTGTTGCAGACTTGTTGAATAGATTCATTTTTTTTGTTTTTGATGAAATTGTGCTTTTCTTGTCGAGAAAATGCGTTTAACGCGATAAAAAGATTTAGTGCGTTATGAATACGGGCTAGGTTACCAAAAGTAAAAATGTGAACTAAATAAGGCCGGGAGTCGTTTTTATTGTTTAAAACACGATTTCTCGACCAGAATATGCTTTTTCAAAAAAGCCATTTTCCCATGGCGAGAGACTCATTTTCTGTGAGAAAATGCATTAAAAGGAGGGATTTCGTCAGAAACACTAAAAATACATATTGCACTTGTCTGAAAACGCACAGAACCTTGAAATAGAAGGTTTCTCACCAAAAAACACATTGGTGAAAACCCTATTTTAAGGCTCTGAGTGTTTGCATACATGTACAACAGGCATGTTTAAACTATAACGTTTTTAGTGAAATAATGTTTATCTCGAGGAGAACACGCGTTTAAAGACATAAAAAGATTTCACTGTGTTTTGGCATTGGACCAAGCTACCAACAACCTAAACAATGATCAGAACTGGAGAAATTACACATTGACATTGGGTTAAATCATGTAACTCTTAAGGATGTGTTGCAGACTTGTTGAATAGATTCATTTTTGTTTGTTTTTGATGAAATTGTGCTTTTCTTGTCGAGAAAAGGCGTTTAACGCGATAAAAAGGTTTAGTGCGTTATGAATACGGGCTAGGTTACCAAAAGTAAAAATGTGAACTAAATAATAAGGCCGGGAGTCGTTTTTATTGTTTAAAACACGATTTCTCGACCAGAATATGCTTTTTCAAAAAAGCCATTTTCCCATGGCGAGAGACTCATTTTCTGTGAGAAAATGCATTAAAAGGAGGGATTTCCTCAGAAACACTAAAAATACTTGTCTGAAAACGCACAGAACCTTGTAATAGAAGGCTTCTCACCAAAAAACACATTGGTGAAAACCCTATTTTAAGGCTCTGAGTGTTTGCACACAAGTACAACAGGCATGTTTAAACTATAACGTTTTTAGTGAAATAATGTTTATCTCGACGACAAAACGCGTTTAAAGCCATAAAAATATTTCACTGTGTTTTGGCATTGGACCAAGCTACCAACAACCTAAACAACGATCAGAACTGGAGAAAGTACACATTGACATTGGGTTAAATCATGTAACTCTTAAGGATGTGTTGCAGACTTGTTGAATAGATTCATTTTTTTTGTTTTTGATGAAATTGTGCTTTTCTTGTCGAGAAAATGCGTTTAACGCGATAAAAAGATTTAGTGCGTTATGAATACGGGCTAGGTTACCAAAAGTAAAAATGTGAACTAAATAAGGCCGGGAGTCGTTTTTATTGTTTAAAACACGATTTCTCGACCAGAATATGCTTTTTCAAAAAAGCCATTTTCCCATGGCGAGAGACTCATTTTCTGTGAGAAAATGCATTAAAAGGAGGGATTTCGTCAGAAACACTAAAAATACATATTGCACTTGTCTGAAAACGCACAGAACCTTGAAATAGAAGGTTTCTCACCAAAAAACACATTGGTGAAAACCCTATTTTAAGGCTCTGAGTGTTTGCATACATGTACAACAGGCATGTTTAAACTATAACGTTTTTAGTGAAATAATGTTTATCTCGAGGAGAACACGCGTTTAAAGACATAAAAAGATTTCACTGTGTTTTGGCATTGGACCAAGCTACCAACAACCTAAACAATGATCAGAACTGGAGAAATTACACATTGACATTGGGTTAAATCATGTAACTCTTAAGGATGTGTTGCAGACTTGTTGAATAGATTCATTTTTTTTGTTTTTGATGAAAATGTGCTTTTCTTGTCGAGAAAAGGCGTTTAACGCGATAAAAAGGTTTAGTGCGTTATGAATACGGGCTAGGTTACCAAAAGTAAAAATGTGAACTAAATAAGGCCGGGAGTAGTTTTTATTGTTTAAAACACGATTTCTCGACCAGAATATGCTTTTTTCAAAAAAGCCATTTTCCCATGGCGAGAGACTCATTTTCTGTGAGAAAATGCATTAAAAGGAGGGATTTCATCAGAAACACTAAAAATACATATTGTACTTGTCTGAAACCGCACAGAACCTTGAAATAGAAGGTTTCTCACCAAAAAACACATTGGTGAAAACCCTATTTTAAGGCTCTGAGTGTTTGCACACATGTACAACAGGCATGTTTAAACTATAACGTTTTTAGTGAAATCATGTTTCTCGAGGAGAAAACGCGTTTAAAGCCATAAAAATATTTCACTGTGTTTTGGCATTGGCCCAAGCTACCAACAACCTAAACAACGATCAGAACTGGAGAAATTACACATTGACATTGGGTGAAATCATGTAACTCTTAAGGATGTGTTGCAGACTTGTTGAATAGATTCATTTTTCTTGTTTTGTTTGTTTTTGATGAAATTGTGCTTTTCTTGTCGAGAAAAGGCGTTTAACGCGATAAAAAGGTTTAGTGCGTTATGAATACGGGCTAGGTTACCAAAAGTAAAAATGTGAACTAAATAATAAGGCCGGGAGTCGTTTTTATTGTTTAAAACACGATTTCTCGACCAGAATATGCTTTTTCAAAAAAAGCCATTTTCCCATGGCGAGAGACTCATTTTCTGTGAGAAAACGCATGAAAAGGAGGGATTTCATCAGAAACACTAAAAATACACATTGTACTTGTCTGAAAACGCACAGAACCTTGAAATAGAAGGTTTCTCACCAAAAAACGCATTGGTGAAAACCCTATTTTAAGGCTCTGAGTGTTTGCACACATGTACAACAGGCATGTTTAAACTATAACGTTTTTAGTGAAATCATGTTTCTCTCGAGGAGGACACGCGTTTAAAGCCATAAAAAGATTTCACTGTGTTTTGGCATTGGACCAAGCTACCAACAACCTAAACAATGATCAGAACTGGAGAAATTACACATTGACATTGGGTGAAATCATGTAACTCTTAAGGATGTGTTGCAGACTTGTTGAATAGATTCATTTTTCTTGTTTTGTTTGTTTTTGATGAAATTGTGCTTTTCTTGTCGAGAAAAGGCGTTTAACGCGATAAAAAGGTTTAGTGCGTTATGAATACGGGCTAGGTTACCAAAAGTAAAAATGTGAACTAAATAAGGCCGGGAGTCGTTTTTATTGTTTAAAACACGATTTCTCGACCAGAATATGCTTTTTCAAAAAAGCCATTTTCCCATGGCGAGAGACTCATTTTCTGTGAGAAAACGCATTAAAAGGAGGGATTCCATCAGAAACACTAAAGATACACATTGTACTTGTCTGAAAACGCACAGAACCTTGTAATAGAAGGCTTCTCACCAAAAAACACATTGGTGAAAACCCTATTTTAAGGCTCTGAGTGTTTGCACACAAGTACAACAGGCATGTTTAAACTATAACGTTTTTAGTGAAATAATGTTTATCTCGACGACAAAACGCGTTTAAAGCCATAAAAATATTTCACTGTGTTTTGGCATTGGACCAAGCTACCAACAACCTAAACAACGATCAGAACTGGAGAAAGTACACATTGACATTGGGTTAAATCATGTAACTCTTAAGGATGTGTTGCAGACTTGTTGAATAGATTCATTTTTTTTGTTTTTGATGAAATTGTGCTTTTCTTGTCGAGAAAATGCGTTTAACGCGATAAAAAGATTTAGTGCGTTATGAATACGGGCTAGGTTACCAAAAGTAAAAATGTGAACTAAATAAGGCCGGGAGTCGTTTTTATTGTTTAAAACACGATTTCTCGACCAGAATATGCTTTTTCAAAAAAGCCATTTTCCCATGGCGAGAGACTCATTTTCTGTGAGAAAATGCATTAAAAGGAGGGATTTCGTCAGAAACACTAAAAATACATATTGCACTTGTCTGAAAACGCACAGAACCTTGAAATAGAAGGTTTCTCACCAAAAAACACATTGGTGAAAACCCTATTTTAAGGCTCTGAGTGTTTGCATACATGTACAACAGGCATGTTTAAACTATAACGTTTTTAGTGAAATAATGTTTATCTCGAGGAGAACACGCGTTTAAAGACATAAAAAGATTTCACTGTGTTTTGGCATTGGAACAAGCTACCAACAACCTAAACAATGATCAGAACTGGAGAAATTACACATTGACATTGGGTTAAATCATGTAACTCTTAAGGATGTGTTGCAGACTTGTTGAATAGATTCATTTTTTTTGTTTTTGATGAAAATGTGCTTTTCTTGTCGAGAAAATGCGTTTAACGCGATAAAAAGGTTTAGTGCGTTATGAATACGGGCTAGGTTACCAAAAGTAAAAATGTGAACTAAATAATAAGGCCGGGAGTCGTTTTTATTGTTTAAAACACGATTTCTCGACCAGAATATGCTTTTTTCAAAAAAGCCATTTTCCCATGGCGAGAGACTCATTTTCTGTGAGAAAATGCATTAAAAGGAGGGATTTCATCAGAAACACTAAAAATACACATTGTACTTGTCTGAAACCGCACAGAACCTTGAAATAGAAGGTTTCTCACCAAAAAACACATTGGTGATAACCCTATTTTAAGGCTCTGAGTGTTTACACACATGTACAACAGGCATGTTTAAACTATAACGTTTTTAGTGAAATCATGTTTCTCTCGAGGAGAACACGCGTTTAAAGCCATAAAAAGATTTCACTGTGTTTTGGCATTGGACCAAGCTACCAACAACCTAAACAATGATCAGAACTGGAGAAATTACACATTGACATTGGGTTAAATCATGTAACTCTTAAGGATGTGTTGCAGACTTGTTGAATAGATTCATTTTGTTTGTTTTTGATGAAATTGTTCTTTTCTTGTCGAGAAAAGGCGTTTAACGCGATAAAAAGGTTTAGTGCGTTATGAATACGGGCTAGGTTACCAAAAGTAAAAATGTGAACTAAATAAGGTCGGGAGTCATTTTTATTGTTTAAAACACGATTTCTCGACCAGAATATGCTTTTTCAAAAAAGCCATTTTCCCATGGCGAGAGACTCATTTTCTGTGAGAAAACGCATGAAAAGGAGGGATTTCATCAGAAACACTAAAAATACACATTGTACTTGTCTGAAAACGCACAGAACCTTGAAATAGAAGGTTTCTCACCAAAAAACGCATTGGTGAAAACCCTATTTTAAGGCTCTGAGTGTTTGCACACATGTACAACAGGAATGTTTAAACTATAACGTTTTTAGTGAAATCATGTTTCTCTCGAGGAGGACACGCGTTTAAAGCCATAAAAAGATTTCACTGTGTTTTGGCATTGGACCAAGCTACCAACAACCTAAACAATGATCAGAACTGGAGAAATTACACATTGACATTGGGTGAAATCATGTAACTCTTAAGGATGTGTTGCAGACTTGTTGAATAGATTCATTTTTCTTGTTTTGTTTGTTTTTGATGAAATTGTGCTTTTCTTGTCGAGAAAAGGCGTTTAACGCGATAAAAAGGTTTAGTGCGTTATGAATACGGGCTAGGTTACCAAAAGTAAAAATGTGAACTAAATAAGGCCGGGAGTCGTTTTTATTGTTTAAAACACGATTTCTCGACCAGAATATGCTTTTTCAAAAAAGCCATTTTCCCATGGCGAGAGACTCATTTTCTGTGAGAAAACGCATTAAAAGGAGGGATTTCATCAGAAACACTAAAGATACACATTGTACTTGTCTGAAAACGCACAGAACCTTGAAATAGAAGGTTTCTCACCAAAAAACGCATTGGTGAAAACCCTATTTTAAGGCTCTGAGTGTTTGCACACATGTACACCAGGCATGTTTAAACTATAACGTTTTTAGTGAAATCATGTTTCTCGAGGAGAAAACGTGTTTAAAGCCATAAAAAGATTTCACTGTGTTTTGGCATTGGACCAAGCTACCAACAACCTAAACAACGATCAGAACTGGAGAAATTACACATTGACATTGGGTGAAATCATGTAACTCTTAAGGATGTGTTGCAGACTTGTTGAATAGATTCATTTTTCTTGTTTTGTTTGTTTTTGATGAAATTGTGCTTTTCTTGTCGAGAAAAGGCGTTTAACGCGATAAAAAGGTTTAGTGCGTTATGAATACGGGCTGGGTTACAAAAAGTAAAAATGTGAACTAAATAAGGCCGGGAGTCGTTTTTATTGTTTAAAACACGATTTCTCGACCAGAATATGCTTTTTCAAAAAAGCCCTTTTCCCATGGCGAGAGACTCATTTTCTGTGAGAAAACGCATTAAAAGGAGGGATTTCATCAGAAACACTAAAAATACAGATTGTACTTGTCTGAAAACGCACAGAACCTTGAAATAGAAGGTTTCTCACCAAAAAACACATTGGTGAAAACCCTATTTTAAGGCTCTGAGTGTTTGCACACATGTACAACAGGCATGTTTAAACTATAACGTTTTTAGTGAAATCATGTTTCTCTCGAGGAGAACACGCGTTTAAAGCCATAAAAAGATTTCACTGTGTTTTGGCATTGGACCAAGCTACCAACAACCTAAACAACGATCAGAACTGGAGAAATTACACATTGACATTGGGTGAAATCATGTAACTCTTAAGGATGTGTTGCAGACTTGTTGAATAGATTCATTTTTGTTTGTTTTTGATGAAATTGTGCTTTTCTTGTCGAGAAAAGGCGTTTAACGCGATAAAAAGGTTTAGTGCGTTATGAATACGGGCTAGGTTACCAAAAGTAAAAATGTGAACTAAATAATAAGGCCGGGAGTCGTTTTTATTGTTTAAAACACGATTTCTCGACCAGAATATGCTTTTTCAAAAAAGCCATTTTCCCATGGCGAGAGACTCATTTTCTGTGAGAAAATGCATTAAAAGGAGGGATTTCCTCAGAAACACTAAAAATACTTGTCTGAAAACGCACAGAACCTTGTAATAGAAGGCTTCTCACCAAAAAACACATTGGTGAAAACCCTATTTTAAGGCTCTGAGTGTTTGCACACAAGTACAACAGGCATGTTTAAACTATAACGTTTTTAGTGAAATCATGTTTATCTCGACGACAAAACGCGTTTAAAGCCATAAAAAGATTTCACTGTGTTTTGGCATTGGACCAAGCTACCAACAACCTAAACAACGATCAGAACTGGAGAAAGTACACATTGACATTGGGTTAAATCATGTAACTCTTAAGGATGTGTTGCAGACTTGTTGAATAGATTCATTTTTTTTGTTTTTGATGAAATTGTGCTTTTCTTGTCGAGAAAATGCGTTTAACGCGATAAAAAGATTTAGTGCGTTATGAATACGGGCTAGGTTACCAAAAGTAAAAATGTGAACTAAATAAGGCCGGGAGTCGTTTTTATTGTTTAAAACACGATTTCTCGACCAGAATATGCTTTTTCAAAAAAGCCATTTTCCCATGGCGAGAGACTCATTTTCTGTGAGAAAATGCATTAAAAGGAGGGATTTCGTCAGAAACACTAAAAATACATATTGCACTTGTCTGAAAACGCACAGAACCTTGAAATAGAAGGTTTCTCACCAAAAAACACATTGGTGAAAACCCTATTTTAAGGCTCTGAGTGTTTGCATACATGTACAACAGGCATGTTTAAACTATAACGTTTTTAGTGAAATAATGTTTATCTCGAGGAGAACACGCGTTTAAAGACATAAAAAGATTTCACTGTGTTTTGGCATTGGACCAAGCTACCAACAACCTAAACAATGATCAGAACTGGAGAAATTACACATTGACATTGGGTTAAATCATGTAACTCTTAAGGATGTGTTGCAGACTTGTTGAATAGATTCATTTTTGTTTGTTTTTGATGAAATTGTGCTTTTCTTGTCGAGAAAAGGCGTTTAACGCGATAAAAAGGTTTAGTGCGTTATGAATACGGGCTAGGTTACCAAAAGTAAAAATGTGAACTAAATAATAAGGCCGGGAGTCGTTTTTATTGTTTAAAACACGATTTCTCGACCAGAATATGCTTTTTCAAAAAAGCCATTTTCCCATGGCGAGAGACTCATTTTCTGTGAGAAAATGCATTAAAAGGAGGGATTTCCTCAGAAACACTAAAAATACTTGTCTGAAAACGCACAGAACCTTGTAATAGAAGGCTTCGCACCAAAAAACACATTGGTGAAAACCCTATTTTAAGGCTCTGAGTGTTTGCACACAAGTACAACAGGCATGTTTAAACTATAACGTTTTTAGTGAAATAATGTTTATCTCGACGACAAAACGCGTTTAAAGCCATAAAAATATTTCACTGTGTTTTGGCATTGGACCAAGCTACCAACAACCTAAACAACGATCAGAACTGGAGAAAGTACACATTGACATTGGGTTAAATCATGTAACTCTTAAGGATGTGTTGCAGACTTGTTGAATAGATTCATTTTTTTTGTTTTTGATGAAATTGTGCTTTTCTTGTCGAGAAAATGCGTTTAACGCGATAAAAAGATTTAGTGCGTTATGAATACGGGCTAGGTTACCAAAAGTAAAAATGTGAACTAAATAAGGCCGGGAGTCGTTTTTATTGTTTAAAACACGATTTCTCGACCAGAATATGCTTTTTCAAAAAAGCCATTTTCCCATGGCGAGAGACTCATTTTCTGTGAGAAAATGCATTAAAAGGAGGGATTTCGTCAGAAACACTAAAAATACATATTGCACTTGTCTGAAAACGCACAGAACCTTGAAATAGAAGGTTTCTCACCAAAAAACACATTGGTGAAAACCCTATTTTAAGGCTCTGAGTGTTTGCATACATGTACAACAGGCATGTTTAAACTATAACGTTTTTAGTGAAATAATGTTTATCTCGAGGAGAACACGCGTTTAAAGACATAAAAAGATTTCACTGTGTTTTGGCATTGGACCAAGCTACCAACAACCTAAACAATGATCAGAACTGGAGAAATTACACATTGACATTGGGTTAAATCATGTAACTCTTAAGGATGTGTTGCAGACTTGTTGAATAGATTCATTTTTTTTGTTTTTGATGAAAATGTGCTTTTCTTGTCGAGAAAATGCGTTTAACGCGATAAAAAGGTTTAGTGCGTTATGAATACGGGCTAGGTTACCAAAAGTAAAAATGTGAACTAAATAAGGCCGGGAGTCGTTTTTATTGTTTAAAACACGATTTCTCGACCAGAATATGCTTTTTTCAAAAAAGCCATTTTCCCATGGCGAGAGACTCATTTTCTGTGAGAAAATGCATTAAAAGGAGGGATTTCATCAGAAACACTAAAAATACACATTGTACTTGTCTGAAACCGCACAGAACCTTGAAATAGAAGGTTTCTCACCAAAAAACACATTGGTGATAACCCTATTTTAAGGCTCTGAGTGTTTACACACATGTACAACAGGCATGTTTAAACTATAACGTTTTTAGTGAAATCATGTTTCTCTCGAGGAGAACACGCGTTTAAAGCCATAAAAAGATTTCACTGTGTTTTGGCATTGGACCAAGCTACCAACAACCTAAACAACGATCAGAACTGGAGAAATTACACATTGACATTGGGTGAAATCATGTAACTCTTAAGGATGTGTTGCAGACTTGTTGAATAGATTCATTTTTCTTGTTTTGTTTGTTTTTGATGAAATTGTGCTTTTCTTGTCGAGAAAAGGCGTTTAACGCGATAAAAAGGTTTAGTGCGTTATGAATACGGGCTAGGTTACCAAAAGTAAAAATGTGAACTAAATAAGGCCGGGAGTAGTTTTTATTGTTTAAAACACGATTTCTCGACCAGAATATGCTTTTTTCAAAAAAGCCATTTTCCCATGGCGAGAGACTCATTTTCTGTGAGAAAATGCATGAAAAGGAGGGATTTCATCAGAAACACTAAAAATACATATTGTACTTGTCTGAAACCGCACAGAACCTTGAAATAGAAGGTTTCTCACCAAAAAACACATTGGTGAAAACCCTATTTTAAGGCTCTGAGTGTTTGCACACATGTACAACAGGCATGTTTAAACTATAACGTTTTTAGTGAAATCATGTTTCTCGAGGAGAAAACGCGTTTAAAGCCATAAAAATATTTCACTGTGTTTTGGCATTGGCCCAAGCTACCAACAACCTAAACAACGATCAGAACTGGAGAAATTACACATTGACATTGGGTGAAATCATGTAACTCTTAAGGATGTGTTGCAGACTTGTTGAATAGATTCATTTTTCTTGTTTTGTTTGTTTTTGATGAAATTGTGCTTTTCTTGTCGAGAAAAGGCGTTTAACGCGATAAAAAGGTTTAGTGCGTTATGAATACGGGCTAGGTTACCAAAAGTAAAAATGTGAACTAAATAATAAGGCCGGGAGTCGTTTTTATTGTTTAAAACACGATTTCTCGACCAGAATATGCTTTTTCAAAAAAAGCCATTTTCCCATGGCGAGAGACTCATTTTCTGTGAGAAAACGCATGAAAAGGAGGGATTTCATCAGAAACACAAAAAATACACATTGTACTTGTCTGAAAACGCACAGAACCTTGAAATAGAAGGTTTCTCACCAAAAAACGCATTGGTGAAAACCCTATTTTAAGGCTCTGAGTGTTTGCACACATGTACAACAGGCATGTTTAAACTATAACGTTTTTAGTGAAATCATGTTTCTCTCGAGGAGGACACGCGTTTAAAGCCATAAAAAGATTTCACTGTGTTTTGGCATTGGACCAAGCTACCAACAACCTAAACAATGATCAGAACTGGAGAAATTACACATTGACATTGGGTGAAATCATGTAACTCTTAAGGATGTGTTGCAGACTTGTTGAATAGATTCATTTTTCTTGTTTTGTTTGTTTTTGATGAAATTGTGCTTTTCTTGTCGAGAAAAGGCGTTTAACGCGATAAAAAGGTTTAGTGCGTTATGAATACGGGCTAGGTTACCAAAAGTAAAAATGTGAACTAAATAAGGCCGGGAGTCGTTTTTATTGTTTAAAACACGATTTCTCGACCAGAATATGCTTTTTCAAAAAAGCCATTTTCCCATGGCGAGAGACTCATTTTCTGTGAGAAAACGCATTAAAAGGAGGGATTTCATCAGAAACACTAAAGATACACATTGTACTTGTCTGAAAACGCACAGAACCTTGAAATAGAAGGTTTCTCACCAAAAAACGCATTGGTGAAAACCCTATTTTAAGGCTCTGAGTGTTTGCACACATGTACACCAGGCATGTTTAAACTATAACGTTTTTAGTGAAATCATGTTTCTCGAGGAGAAAACGTGTTTAAAGCCATAAAAAGATTTCACTGTGTTTTGGCATTGGACCAAGCTACCAACAACCTAAACAACGATCAGAACTGGAGAAATTACACATTGACATTGGGTGAAATCATGTAACTCTTAAGGATGTGTTGCAGACTTGTTGAATAGATTCATTTTTCTTGTTTTGTTTGTTTTTGATGAAATTGTGCTTTTCTTGTCGAGAAAAGGCGTTTAACGCGATAAAAAGGTTTAGTGCGTTATGAATACGGGCTGGGTTACAAAAAGTAAAAATGTGAACTAAATAAGGCCGGGAGTCGTTTTTATTGTTTAAAACACGATTTCTCGACCAGAATATGCTTTTTCAAAAAAAGCCCTTTTCCCATGGCGAGAGACTCATTTTCTGTGAGAAAACGCATTAAAAGGAGGGATTTCATCAGAAACACTAAAAATACAGATTGTACTTGTCTGAAAACGCACAGAACCTTGAAATAGAAGGTTTCTCACCAAAAAACACATTGGTGAAAACCCTATTTTAAGGCTCTGAGTGTTTGCACACATGTACAACAGGCATGTTTAAACTATAACGTTTTTAGTGAAATCATGTTTCTCTCGAGGAGAACACGCGTTTAAAGCCATAAAAATATTTCACTGTGTTTTGGCATTGGACCAAGCTACCAACAACCTAAACAATGATCAGAACTGGAGAAATTACACATTGACATTGGGTTAAATCATGTAACTCTTAAGGATGTGTTGCAGACTTGTTGAATAGATTCATTTTTGTTTGTTTTTGATGAAATTGTGCTTTTCTTGTCGAGAAAAGGCGTTTAACGCGATAAAAAGGTTTAGTGCGTTATGAATACGGGCTAGGTTACCAAAAGTAAAAATGTGAACTAAATAATAAGGCCGGGAGTCGTTTTTATTGTTTAAAACACGATTTCTCGACCAGAATATGCTTTTTCAAAAAAGCCATTTTCCCATGGCGAGAGACTCATTTTCTGTGAGAAAATGCATTAAAAGGAGGGATTTCCTCAGAAACACTAAAAATACTTGTCTGAAAACGCACAGAACCTTGTAATAGAAGGCTTCTCACCAAAAAACACATTGGTGAAAACCCTATTTTAAGGCTCTGAGTGTTTGCACACAAGTACAACAGGCATGTTTAAACTATAACGTTTTTAGTGAAATCATGTTTATCTCGACGACAAAACGCGTTTAAAGCCATAAAAATATTTCACTGTGTTTTGGCATTGGACCAAGCTACCAACAACCTAAACAACGATCAGAACTGGAGAAAGTACACATTGACATTGGGTTAAATCATGTAACTCTTAAGGATGTGTTGCAGACTTGTTGAATAGATTCATTTTTTTTGTTTTTGATGAAATTGTGCTTTTCTTGTCGAGAAAATGCGTTTAACGCGATAAAAAGATTTAGTGCGTTATGAATACGGGCTAGGTTACCAAAAGTAAAAATGTGAACTAAATAAGGCCGGGAGTCGTTTTTATTGTTTAAAACACGATTTCTCGACCAGAATATGCTTTTTCAAAAAAGCCATTTTCCCATGGCGAGAGACTCATTTTCTGTGAGAAAATGCATTAAAAGGAGGGATTTCGTCAGAAACACTAAAAATACATATTGCACTTGTCTGAAAACGCACAGAACCTTGAAATAGAAGGTTTCTCACCAAAAAACACATTGGTGAAAACCCTATTTTAAGGCTCTGAGTGTTTGCATACATGTACAACAGGCATGTTTAAACTATAACGTTTTTAGTGAAATAATGTTTATCTCGAGGAGAACACGCGTTTAAAGACATAAAAAGATTTCACTGTGTTTTGGCATTGGACCAAGCTACCAACAACCTAAACAATGATCAGAACTGGAGAAATTACACATTGACATTGGGTTAAATCATGTAACTCTTAAGGATGTGTTGCAGACTTGTTGAATAGATTCATTTTTGTTTGTTTTTGATGAAATTGTGCTTTTCTTGTCGAGAAAAGGCGTTTAACGCGATAAAAAGGTTTAGTGCGTTATGAATACGGGCTAGGTTACCAAAAGTAAAAATGTGAACTAAATAATAAGGCCGGGAGTCGTTTTTATTGTTTAAAACACGATTTCTCGACCAGAATATGCTTTTTCAAAAAAGCCATTTTCCCATGGCGAGAGACTCGTTTTCTGTGAGAAAATGCATTAAAAGGAGGGATTTCCTCAGAAACACTAAAAATACTTGTCTGAAAACGCACAGAACCTTGTAATAGAAGGCTTCGCACCAAAAAACACATTGGTGAAAACCCTATTTTAAGGCTCTGAGTGTTTGCACACAAGTACAACAGGCATGTTTAAACTATAACGTTTTTAGTGAAATAATGTTTATCTCGACGACAAAACGCGTTTAAAGCCATAAAAATATTTCACTGTGTTTTGGCATTGGACCAAGCTACCAACAACCTAAACAACGATCAGAACTGGAGAAAGTACACATTGACATTGGGTTAAATCATGTAACTCTTAAGGATGTGTTGCAGACTTGTTGAATAGATTCATTTTTTTTGTTTTTGATGAAATTGTGCTTTTCTTGTCGAGAAAATGCGTTTAACGCGATAAAAAGATTTAGTGCGTTATGAATACGGGCTAGGTTACCAAAAGTAAAAATGTGAACTAAATAAGGCCGGGAGTCGTTTTTATTGTTTAAAACACGATTTCTCGACCAGAATATGCTTTTTCAAAAAAGCCATTTTCCCATGGCGAGAGACTCATTTTCTGTGAGAAAATGCATTAAAAGGAGGGATTTCGTCAGAAACACTAAAAATACATATTGCACTTGTCTGAAAACGCACAGAACCTTGAAATAGAAGGTTTCTCACCAAAAAACACATTGGTGAAAACCCTATTTTAAGGCTCTGAGTGTTTGCATACATGTACAACAGGCATGTTTAAACTATAACGTTTTTAGTGAAATAATGTTTATCTCGAGGAGAACACGCGTTTAAAGACATAAAAAGATTTCACTGTGTTTTGGCATTGGACCAAGCTACCAACAACCTAAACAATGATCAGAACTGGAGAAATTACACATTGACATTGGGTTAAATCATGTAACTCTTAAGGATGTGTTGCAGACTTGTTGAATAGATTCATTTTTTTTGTTTTTGATGAAAATGTGCTTTTCTTGTCGAGAAAATGCGTTTAACGCGATAAAAAGGTTTAGTGCGTTATGAATACGGGCTAGGTTACCAAAAGTAAAAATGTGAACTAAATAAGGCCGGGAGTCGTTTTTATTGTTTAAAACACGATTTCTCGACCAGAATATGCTTTTTTCAAAAAAGCCATTTTCCCATGGCGAGAGACTCATTTTCTGTGAGAAAATGCATTAAAAGGAGGGATTTCATCAGAAACACTAAAAATACACATTGTACTTGTCTGAAACCGCACAGAACCTTGAAATAGAAGGTTTCTCACCAAAAAACACATTGGTGATAACCCTATTTTAAGGCTCTGAGTGTTTACACACATGTACAACAGGCATGTTTAAACTATAACGTTTTTAGTGAAATCATGTTTCTCTCGAGGAGAACACGCGTTTAAAGCCATAAAAAGATTTCACTGTGTTTTGGCATTGGACCAAGCTACCAACAACCTAAACAACGATCAGAACTGGAGAAATTACACATTGACATTGGGTGAAATCATGTAACTCTTAAGGATGTGTTGCAGACTTGTTGAATAGATTCATTTTTCTTGTTTTGTTTGTTTTTGATGAAATTGTGCTTTTCTTGTCGAGAAAAGGCGTTTAACGCGATAAAAAGGTTTAGTGCGTTATGAATACGGGCTAGGTTACCAAAAGTAAAAATGTGAACTAAATAAGGCCGGGAGTAGTTTTTATTGTTTAAAACACGATTTCTCGACCAGAATATGCTTTTTTCAAAAAAGCCATTTTCCCATGGCGAGAGACTCATTTTCTGTGAGAAAATGCATGAAAAGGAGGGATTTCATCAGAAACACTACAAATACATATTGTACTTGTCTGAAACCGCACAGAACCTTGAAATAGAAGGTTTCTCACCAAAAAACACATTGGTGAAAACCCTATTTTAAGGCTCTGAGTGTTTGCACACATGTACAACAGGCATGTTTAAACTATAACGTTTTTAGTGAAATCATGTTTCTCGAGGAGAAAACGCGTTTAAAGCCATAAAAATATTTCACTGTGTTTTGGCATTGGCCCAAGCTACCAACAACCTAAACAACGATCAGAACTGGAGAAATTACACATTGACATTGGGTGAAATCATGTAACTCTTAAGGATGTGTTGCAGACTTGTTGAATAGATTCATTTTTCTTGTTTTGTTTGTTTTTGATGAAATTGTGCTTTTCTTGTCGAGAAAAGGCGTTTAACGCGATAAAAAGGTTTAGTGCGTTATGAATACGGGCTAGGTTACCAAAAGTAAAAATGTGAACTAAATAAGGCCGGGAGTCGTTTTTATTGTTTAAAACACGATTTCTCGACCAGAATATGCTTTTTCAAAAAAGCCATTTTCCCATGGCGAGAGACTCATTTTCTGTGAGAAAACGCATTAAAAGGAGGGATTTCATCAGAAACACTAAAGATACACATTGTACTTGTCTGAAAACGCACAGAACCTTGAAATAGAAGGTTTCTCACCAAAAAACGCATTGGTGAAAACCCTATTTTAAGGCTCTGAGTGTTTGCACACATGTACACCAGGCATGTTTAAACTATAACGTTTTTAGTGAAATCATGTTTCTCGAGGAGAAAACGTGTTTAAAGCCATAAAAAGATTTCACTGTGTTTTGGCATTGGCCCAAGCTACCAACAACCTAAACAACGATCAGAACTGGAGAAATTACACATTGACATTGGGTGAAATCATGTAACTCTTAAGGATGTGTTGCAGACTTGTTGAATAGATTCATTTTTCTTGTTTTGTTTGTTTTTGATGAAATTGTGCTTTTCTTGTCGAGAAAAGGCGTTTAACGCGATAAAAAGGTTTAGTGCGTTATGAATACGGGCTAGGTTACCAAAAGTAAAAATGTGAACTAAATAAGGCCGGGAGTAGTTTTTATTGTTTAAAACACGATTTCTCGACCAGAATATGCTTTTTTCAAAAAAGCCATTTTCCCATGGCGAGAGACTCATTTTCTGTGAGAAAATGCATTAAAAGGAGGGATTTCATCAGAAACACTAAAGATACACATTGTACTTGTCTGAAAACGCACAGAACCTTGAAATAGGTTTCTCACCAAAAAACGCATTGGTTAAAACCCTATTTTAAGGCTCTGAGTGTTTGCACACATGTACAACAGGCATGTTTAAACTATAACGTTTTTAGTGAAATCATGTTTCTCGAGGAGAAAACGCGTTTAAAGCCATAAAAAGATTTCACTGTGTTTTGGCATTGGCCCAAGCTACCAACAACCTAAACAACGATCAGAACTGGAGAAATTACACATTGACATTGGGTGAAATCATGTAACTCTTAAGGATGTGTTGCAGACTTGTTGAATAGATTCATTTTTGTTTGTTTTTGATGAAATTGTGCTTTTCTTGTCGAGAAAAGGCGTTTAACGCGATAAAAAGGTTTAGTGCGTTATGAATACGGGCTAGGTTACCAAAAGTAAAAATGTGAACTAAATAATAAGGCCGGGAGTCGTTTTTATTGTTTAAAACACGATTTCTCGACCAGAATATGCTTTTTCAAAAAAGCCATTTTCCCATGGCGAGAGACTCATTTTCTGTGAGAAAATGCATTAAAAGGAGGGATTTCCTCAGAAACACTAAAAATACTTGTCTGAAAACGCACAGAACCTTGTAATAGAAGGCTTCTCACCAAAAAACACATTGGTGAAAACCCTATTTTAAGGCTCTGAGTGTTTGCACACAAGTACAACAGGCATGTTTAAACTATAACGTTTTTTGTGAAATCATGTTTATCTCGACGACAAAACGCGTTTAAAGCCATAAAAATATTTCACTGTGTTTTGGCATTGGCCCAAGCTACCAACAACCTAAACAACGATCAGAACTGGAGAAATTACACATTGACATTGGGTGAAATCATGTAACTCTTAAGGATGTGTTACAGACTTGTTGAATAGATTCATTTTTCTTGTTTTGTTTGTTTTTGATGAAATTGTGCTTTTCTTGTCGAGAAAAGGCGTTTAACGCGATAAAAAGGTTTAGTGCGTTATGAATACGGGCTAGGTTACCAAAAGTAAAAATGTGAACTAAATAATAAGGCCGGGAGTCGTTTTTATTGTTTAAAACACGATTTCTCGACCAGAATATGCTTTTTCAAAAAAAGCCATTTTCCCATGGCGAGAGACTCATTTTCTGTGAGAAAACGCATGAAAAGGAGGGATTTCATCAGAAACACTAAAAATACACATTGTACTTGTCTGAAAACGCACAGAACCTTGAAATAGAAGGTTTCTCACCAAAAAACGCATTGGTGAAAACCCTATTTTAAGGCTCTGAGTGTTTGCACACATGTACAACAGGCATGTTTAAACTATAACGTTTTTAGTGAAATCATGTTTCTCTCGAGGAGGACACGCGTTTAAAGCCATAAAAAGATTTCACTGTGTTTTGGCATTGGACCAAGCTACCAACAACCTAAACAATGATCAGAACTGGAGAAATTACACATTGACATTGGGTGAAATCATGTAACTCTTAAGGATGTGTTGCAGACTTGTTGAATAGATTCATTTTTCTTGTTTTGTTTGTTTTTGATGAAATTGTGCTTTTCTTGTCGAGAAAAGGCGTTTAACGCGATAAAAAGGTTTAGTGCGTTATGAATACGGGCTAGGTTACCAAAAGTAAAAATGTGAACTAAATAAGGCCGGGAGTCGTTTTTATTGTTTAAAACACGATTTCTCGACCAGAATATGCTTTTTCAAAAAAGCCATTTTCCCATGGCGAGAGACTCATTTTCTGTGAGAAAACGCATTAAAAGGAGGGATTTCATCAGAAACACTAAAGATACACATTGTACTTGTCTGAAAACGCACAGAACCTTGAAATAGAAGGTTTCTCACCAAAAAACGCATTGGTGAAAACCCTATTTTAAGGCTCTGAGTGTTTGCACACATGTACACCAGGCATGTTTAAACTATAACGTTTTTAGTGAAATCATGTTTCTCGAGGAGAAAACGTGTTTAAAGCCATAAAAAGATTTCACTGTGTTTTGGCATTGGCCCAAGCTACCAACAACCTAAACAACGATCAGAACTGGAGAAATTACACATTGACATTGGGTGAAATCATGTAACTCTTAAGGATGTGTTGCAGACTTGTTGAATAGATTCATTTTTCTTGTTTTGTTTGTTTTTGATGAAATTGTGCTTTTCTTGTCGAGAAAAGGCGTTTAACGCGATAAAAAGGTTTAGTGCGTTATGAATACGGGCTAGGTTACCAAAAGTAAAAATGTGAACTAAATAAGGCCGGGAGTAGTTTTTATTGTTTAAAACACGATTTCTCGACCAGAATATGCTTTTTTCAAAAAAGCCATTTTCCCATGGCGAGAGACTCATTTTCTGTGAGAAAATGCATTAAAAGGAGGGATTTCATCAGAAACACTAAAGATACACATTGTACTTGTCTGAAAACGCACAGAACCTTGAAATAGGTTTCTCACCAAAAAACGCATTGGTGAAAACCCTATTTTAAGGCTCTGAGTGTTTGCACACATGTACAACAGGCATGTTTAAACTATAACGTTTTTAGTGAAATCATGTTTCTCGAGGAGAAAACGCGTTTAAAGCCATAAAAAGATTTCACTGTGTTTTGGCATTGGCCCAAGCTACCAACAACCTAAACAACGATCAGAACTGGAGAAATTACACATTGACATTGGGTGAAATCATGTAACTCTTAAGGATGTGTTGCAGACTTGTTGAATAGATTCATTTTTGTTTGTTTTTGATGAAATTGTGCTTTTCTTGTCGAGAAAAGGCGTTTAACGCGATAAAAAGGTTTAGTGCGTTATGAATACGGGCTAGGTTACCAAAAGTAAAAATGTGAACTAAATAATAAGGCCGGGAGTCGTTTTTATTGTTTAAAACACGATTTCTCGACCAGAATATGCTTTTTCAAAAAAGCCATTTTCCCATGGCGAGAGACTCATTTTCTGTGAGAAAATGCATTAAAAGGAGGGATTTCCTCAGAAACACTAAAAATACTTGTCTGAAAACGCACAGAACCTTGTAATAGAAGGCTTCTCACCAAAAAACACATTGGTGAAAACCCTATTTTAAGGCTCTGAGTGTTTGCACACAAGTACAACAGGCATGTTTAAACTATAACGTTTTTTGTGAAATCATGTTTATCTCGACGACAAAACGCGTTTAAAGCCATAAAAATATTTCACTGTGTTTTGGCATTGGACCAAGCTACCAACAACCTAAACAACGATCAGAACTGGAGAAAGTACACATTGACATTGGGTTAAATCATGTAACTCTTAAGGATGTGTTGCAGACTTGTTGAATAGATTCATTTTTTTTGTTTTTGATGAAATTGTGCTTTTCTTGTCGAGAAAATGCGTTTAACGCGATAAAAAGGTTTAGTGCGTTATGAATACGGGCTAGGTTACCAAAAGTAAAAATGTGAACTAAATAATAAGGCCGGGAGTCGTTTTTATTGTTTAAAACACGATTTCTCGACCAGAATATGCTTTTTCAAAAAAGCCATTTTCCCATGGCGAGAGACTCATTTTCTGTGAGAAAACGCATTAAAAGGAGGGATTTCATCAGAAACACTAACGATACACATTGTACTTGTCTGAAAACGCACAGAACCTTGAAATAGAAGGTTTCTCACCAAAAAACGCATTGGTGAAAACCCTATTTTAAGGCTCTGAGTGTTTGCACACATGTACACCAGGCATGTTTAAACTATAACGTTTTTAGTGAAATCATGTTTCTCGAGGAGAAAACGTGTTTAAAGCCATAAAAAGATTTCACTGTGTTTTGGCATTGGACCAAGCTACCAACAACCTAAACAACGATCAGAACTGGAGAAATTACACATTGACATTGGGTGAAATCATGTAACTCTTAAGGATGTGTTGCAGACTTGTTGAATAGATTCATTTTTCTTGTTTTGTTTGTTTTTGATGAAATTGTGCTTTTCTTGTCGAGAAAAGGCGTTTAACGCGATAAAAAGGTTTAGTGCGTTATGAATACGGGCTAGGTTACCAAAAGTAAAAATGTGAACTAAATAAGGCCGGGAGTCGTTTTTATTGTTTAAAACACGATTTCTCGACCAGAATATGCTTTTTTCAAAAAAGCCATTTTCCCATGGCGAGAGACTCATTTTCTGTGAGAAAATGCATTAAAAGGAGGGATTTCCTCAGAAACACTAAAAATACACATTGTACTTGTCTGAAAACGCACAGAACCTTGAAATAGAAGGCTTCTCACCAAAAAACACATTGGTGAAAACCCTATTTTAAGGCTCTGAGTGTTTGCACACAAGTACAACAGGCATGTTTAAACTATAACGTTTTTTGTGAAATCATGTTTATCTCGACGACAAAACGCGTTTAAAGCCATAAAAATATTTCACTGTGTTTTGGCATTGGACCAAGCTACCAACAACCTAAACAACGATCAGAACTGGAGAAAGTACACATTGACATTGGGTTAAATCATGTAACTCTTAAGGATGTGTTGCAGACTTGTTGAATAGATTCATTTTTGTTTGTTTTTGATGAAATTGTGCTTTTCTTGTCGAGAAAAGGCGTTTAACGCGATAAAAAGGTTTAGTGCGTTATGAATACGGGCTAGGTTACCAAAAGTAAAAATGTGAACTAAATAAGGCCGGGAGTCGTTTTTATTGTTTAAAACACGATTTCTCGACCAGAATATGCTTTTTCAAAAAAGCCATTTTCCCATGGCGAGAGACTCATTTTCTGTGAGAAAACGCATTAAAAGGAGGGATTTCATCAGAAACACTAAAGATACACATTGTACTTGTCTGAAAACGCACAGAACCTTGAAATAGAAGGTTTCTCACCAAAAAACGCATTGGTGAAAACCCTATTTTAAGGCTCTGAGTGTTTGCACACATGTACACCAGGCATGTTTAAACTATAACGTTTTTAGTGAAATCATGTTTCTCGAGGAGAAAACGTGTTTAAAGCCATAAAAATATTTCACTGTGTTTTGGCATTGGACCAAGCTACCAACAACCTAAACAACGATCAGAACTGGAGAAATTACACATTGACATTGGGTGAAATCATGTAACTCTTAAGGATGTGTTGCAGACTTGTTGAATAGATTCATTTTTGTTTGTTTTTGATGAAATTGTGCTTTTCTTGTCGAGAAAAGGCGTTTAACGCGATAAAAAGGTTTAGTGCGTTATGAATACGGGCTAGGTTACCAAAAGTAAAAATGTGAACTAAATAATAAGGCCGGGAGTCGTTTTTATTGTTTAAAACACGATTTCTCGACCAGAATATGCTTTTTCAAAAAAGCCATTTTCCCATGGCGAGAGACTCGTTTTCTGTGAGAAAATGCATTAAAAGGAGGGATTTCCTCAGAAACACTAAAAATACTTGTCTGAAAACGCACAGAACCTTGTAATAGAAGGCTTCTCACCAAAAAACACATTGGTGAAAACCCTATTTTAAGGCTCTGAGTGTTTGCACACAAGTACAACAGGCATGTTTAAACTATAACGTTTTTAGTGAAATCATGTTTATCTCGACGACAAAACGCGTTTAAAGCCATAAAAATATTTAACTGTGTTTTGGCATTGGACCAAGCTACCAACAACCTAAACAACGATCAGAACTGGAGAAAGTACACATTGACATTGGGTTAAATCATGTAACTCTTAAGGATGTGTTGCAGACTTGTTGAATAGATTCATTTTTTTTGTTTTTGATGAAATTGTGCTTTTCTTGTCGAGAAAATGCGTTTAACGCGATAAAAAGATTTAGTGCGTTATGAATACGGGCTAGGTTACCAAAAGTAAAAATGTGAACTAAATAAGGCCGGGAGTCGTTTTTATTGTTTAAAACACGATTTCTCGACCAGAATATGCTTTTTCAAAAAAGCCATTTTCCCATGGCGAGAGACTCATTTTCTGTGAGAAAATGCATTAAAAGGAGGGATTTCGTCAGAAACACTAAAAATACATATTGCACTTGTCTGAAAACGCACAGAACCTTGAAATAGAAGGTTTCTCACCAAAAAACACATTGGTGAAAACCCTATTTTAAGGCTCTGAGTGTTTGCATACATGTACAACAGGCATGTTTAAACTATAACGTTTTTAGTGAAATAATGTTTATCTCGAGGAGAACACGCGTTTAAAGACATAAAAAGATTTCACTGTGTTTTGGCATTGGACCAAGCTACCAACAACCTAAACAATGATCAGAACTGGAGAAATTACACATTGACATTGGGTTAAATCATGTAACTCTTAAGGATGTGTTGCAGACTTGTTGAATAGATTCATTTTTTTTGTTTTTGATGAAAATGTGCTTTTCTTGTCGAGAAAATGCGTTTAACGCGATAAAAAGGTTTAGTGCGTTATGAATACGGGCTAGGTTACCAAAAGTAAAAATGTGAACTAAATAATAAGGCCGGGAGTCGTTTTTATTGTTTAAAACACGATTTCTCGACCAGAATATGCTTTTTCAAAAAAGCCATTTTCCCATGGCGAGAGACTCATTTTCTGTGAGAAAACGCATTAAAAGGAGGGATTTCATCAGAAACACTAAAAATACACATTGTACTTGTCTGAAAACGCACAGAACCTTGAAATAGAAGGTTTCTCACCAAAAAACGCATTGGTGAAAACCCTATTTTAAGGCTCTGAGTGTTTGCACACATGTACAACAGGCATGTTTAAACTATAACGTTTTTAGTGAAATCATGTTTCTCTCGAGGAGGACACGCGTTTAAAGCCATAAAAATATTTCACTGTGTTTTGGCATTGGACCAAGCTACCAACAACCAAAAACAACGATCAGAACTGGAGAAATTACACATTGACATTGGGTGAAATCATGTAACTCTTAAGGATGTGTTGCAGACCTGTTGAATATATTCATTTTTGTTTGTTTTTGATGAAATTGTGCTTTTCTTGTCGAGAAAAGGCGTTTAACGCGATAAAAAGGTTTAGTGCGTTATGAATACGGGCTAGGTTACCAAAAGTAAAAATGTGAACTAAATAATAAGGCCGGGAGTCGTTTTCATTGTTTAAAACACGATTTCTCGACCAGAATATGCTTTTTCAAAAAAGCCATTTTCCCATGGCGAGAGACTCATTTTCTGTGAGAAAATGCATTAAAAGGAGGGATTTCCTCAGAAACACTAAAAATACTTGTCTGAAAACGCACAGAACCTTGTAATAGAAGGCTTCTCACCAAAAAACACATTGGTGAAAACCCTATTTTAAGGCTCTGAGTGTTTGCACACAAGTACAACAGGCATGTTTAAACTATAACGTTTTTAGTGAAATAATGTTTATCTCGACGACAAAACGCGTTTAAAGCCATAAAAATATTTCACTGTGTTTTGGCATTGGACCAAGCTACCAACAACCTAAACAACGATCAGAACTGGAGAAAGTACACATTGACATTGGGTTAAATCATGTAACTCTTAAGGATGTGTTGCAGACTTGTTGAATAGATTCATTTTTTTTGTTTTTGATGAAATTGTGCTTTTCTTGTCGAGAAAATGCGTTTAACGCGATAAAAAGATTTAGTGCGTTATGAATACGGGCTAGGTTACCAAAAGTAAAAATGTGAACTAAATAAGGCCGGGAGTCGTTTTTATTGTTTAAAACACGATTTCTCGACCAGAATATGCTTTTTCAAAAAAGCCATTTTCCCATGGCGAGAGACTCATTTTCTGTGAGAAAATGCATTAAAAGGAGGGATTTTCTCAGAAACACTAAAAATACTTGTCTGAAAACGCACAGAACCTTGTAATAGAAGGCTTCTCACCAAAAAACACATTGGTGAAAACCCTATTTTAAGGCTCTGAGTGTTTGCACACAAGTACAACAGGCATGTTTAAACTATAACGTTTTTTGTGAAATCATGTTTATCTCGAGGAGAAAACGCGTTTAAAGCCATAAAAATATTTCACTGTGTTTTGGCATTGGACCAAGCTACCAACAACCTAAACAATGATCAGAACTGGAGAAATTACACATTGACATTGGGTTAAATCATGTAACTCTTAAGGATGTGTTGCAGACTTGTTGAATAGATTCATTTTTTTTGTTTTTGATGAAATTGTGCTTTTCTTGTCGAGAAAAGGCGTTTAACGCGATAAAAAGGTTTAGTGCGTTATGAATACGGGCTAGGTTACCAAAAGTAAAAATGTGAACTAAATAATAAGGCCGGGAGTCGTTTTTATTGTTTAAAACACGATTTCTCGACCAGAATATGCTTTTTCAAAAAAGCCATTTTCCCATGGCGAGAGACTCATTTTCTGTGAGAAAATGCATTAAAAGGAGGGATTTCGTCAGAAACACTAAAAATACATATTGCACTTGTCTGAAAACGCACAGAACCTTGAAATAGAAGGTTTCTCACCAAAAAACACATTGGTGAAAACCCTATTTTAAGGCTCTGAGTGTTTGCATACATGTACAACAGGCATGTTTAAACTATAACGTTTTTAGTGAAATAATGTTTATCTCGAGGAGAACACGCGTTTAAAGACATAAAAAGATTTCACTGTGTTTTGGCATTGGACCAAGCTACCAACAACCTAAACAATGATCAGAACTGGAGAAATTACACATTGACATTGGGTTAAATCATGTAACTCTTAAGGATGTGTTGCAGACTTGTTGAATAGATTCATTTTTCTTGTTTTGTTTTTTTTTGATGAAATTGTGCTTTTCTTGTCGAGAAAAGGCGTTTAACGCGATAAAAAGGTTTAGTGCGTTATGAATACGGGCTAGGTTACCAAAAGTAAAAATGTGAACTAAATAAGGCCGGGAGTCGTTTTTATTGTTTAAAACACGATTTCTCGACCAGAATATGCTTTTTCAAAAAAGCCATTTTCCCATGGCGAGAGACTCATTTTCTGTGAGAAAATGCATTAAAAGGAGGGATTTCATCAGAAACACTAAAGATACACATTGTACTTGTCTGAAACCGCACAGAACCTTGAAATAGAAGGTTTCTCACCAAAAAACACATTGGTGATAACCCTATTTTAAGGCTCTGAGTGTTTACACACATGTACAACAGGCATGTTTAAACTATAACGTTTTTAGTGAAATCATGTTTCTCTCGAGGAGAACACGCGTTTAAAGCCATAAAAAGATTTCACTGTGTTTTGGCATTGGACCAAGCTACCAACAGCCTAAACAATGATCAGAACTGGAGAAATTACACATTGACATTGGGTTAAATCATGTAACTCTTAAGGATGTGTTGCAGACTTGTTGAATAGATTCATTTTGTTTGTTTTTGATGAAATTGTGCTTTTCTTGTCGAGAAAAGGCGTTTAACGCGATAAAAAGGTTTAGTGCGTTATGAATACGGGCTAGGTTACCAAAAGTAAAAATGTGAACTAAATAAGGTCGGGAGTCGTTTTTATTGTTTAAAACACGATTTCTCGACCAGAATATGCTTTTTCAAAAAAGCCATTTTCCCATGGCGAGAGACTCATTTTCTGTGAGAAAATGCATTAAAAGGAGGGATTTCATAAGAAACACTAAAAATACATATTGCACTTGTCTGAAAACGCACAGAACCTTGAAATAGAAGGTTTCTCACCAAAAAACACATTGGTGAAAACCCTATTTTAAGGCTCTGAGTGTTTGCACACAAGTACAACAGGCATGTTTAAACTATAACGTTTTTTGTGAAATCATGTTTATCTCGACGACAAAACGCGTTTAAAGCCATAAAAAGATTTCACTGTGTTTTGGCATTGGACCAAGCTACCAACAACCTAAACAACGATCAGAACTGGAGAAATTACACATTGACATTGGGTGAAATCATGTAACTCTTAAGGATGTGTTGCAGACTTGTTGAAAAGATTCATTTTTCTTGTTTTGTTTGTTTTTGATGAAATTGTGCTTTTCTTGTCGAGAAAAGGCGTTTAACGCGATAAAAAGGTTTAGTGCGTTATGAATACGGGCTGGGTTACAAAAAGTAAAAATGTGAACTAAATAAGGCCGGGAGTCGTTTTTATTGTTTAAAACACGATTTCTCGACCAGAATATGCTTTTTCAAAAAAGCCATTTTCCCATGGCGAGAGACTCATTTTCTGTGAGAAAATGCATTAAAAGGAGGGATTTCGTCAGAAACACTAAAAATACATATTGCACTTGTCTGAAAACGCACAGAACCTTGAAATAGAAGGTTTCTCACCAAAAAACACATTGGTGAAAACCCTATTTTAAGGCTCTGAGTGTTTGCATACATGTACAACAGGCATGTTTAAACTATAACGTTTTTAGTGAAATAATGTTTATCTCGAGGAGAACACGCGTTTAAAGACATAAAAAGATTTCACTGTGTTTTGGCATTGGACCAAGCTACCAACAACCTAAACAATGATCAGAACTGGAGAAATTACACATTGACATTGGGTTAAATCATGTAACTCTTAAGGATGTGTTGCAGACTTGTTGAATAGATTCATTTTTCTTGTTTTGTTTTTTTTTGATGAAATTGTGCTTTTCTTGTCGAGAAAAGGCGTTTAACGCGATAAAAAGGTTTAGTGCGTTATGAATACGGGCTAGGTTACCAAAAGTAAAAATGTGAACTAAATAAGGCCGGGAGTCGTTTTTATTGTTTAAAACACGATTTCTCGACCAGAATATGCTTTTTCAAAAAAGCCATTTTCCCATGGCGAGAGACTCATTTTCTGTGAGAAAATGCATTAAAAGGAGGGATTTCATCAGAAACACTAAAAATACACATTGTACTTGTCTGAAACCGCACAGAACCTTGAAATAGAAGGTTTCTCACCAAAAAACACATTGGTGATAACCCTATTTTAAGGCTCTGAGTGTTTACACACATGTACAACAGGCATGTTTAAACTATAACGTTTTTAGTGAAATCATGTTTCTCTCGAGGAGAACACGCGTTTAAAGCCATAAAAAGATTTCACTGTGTTTTGGCATTGGACCAAGCTACCAACAGCCTAAACAATGATCAGAACTGGAGAAATTACACATTGACATTGGGTTAAATCATGTAACTCTTAAGGATGTGTTGCAGACTTGTTGAATAGATTCATTTTGTTTGTTTTTGATGAAATTGTGCTTTTCTTGTCGAGAAAAGGCGTTTAACGCGATAAAAAGGTTTAGTGCGTTATGAATACGGGCTAGGTTACCAAAAGTAAAAATGTGAACTAAATAAGGTCGGGAGTCGTTTTTATTGTTTAAAACACGATTTCTCGACCAGAATATGCTTTTTCAAAAAAGCCATTTTCCCATGGCGAGAGACTCATTTTCTGTGAGAAAATGCATTAAAAGGAGGGATTTCATAAGAAACACTAAAAATACATATTGCACTTGTCTGAAAACGCACAGAACCTTGAAATAGAAGGTTTCTCACCAAAAAACACATTGGTGAAAACCCTATTTTAAGGCTCTGAGTGTTTGCACACAAGTACAACAGGCATGTTTAAACTATAACGTTTTTTGTGAAATCATGTTTATCTCGACGACAAAACGCGTTTAAAGCCATAAAAAGATTTCACTGTGTTTTGGCATTGGACCAAGCTACCAACAACCTAAACAACGATCAGAACTGGAGAAATTACACATTGACATTGGGTGAAATCATGTAACTCTTAAGGATGTGTTGCAGACTTGTAGAAAAGATTCATTTTTCTTGTTTTGTTTGTTTTTGATGAAATTGTGCTTTTCTTGTCGAGAAAAGGCGTTTAACGCGATAAAAAGGTTTAGTGCGTTATGAATACGGGCTGGGTTACAAAAAGTAAAAATGTGAACTAAATAAGGCCGGGAGTCGTTTTTATTGTTTAAAACACGATTTCTCGACCAGAATATGCTTTTTTCAAAAAAGCCATTTTCCCATGGCGAGAGACTCATTTTCTGTGAGAAAATGCATTAAAAGGAGGGATTTCATCAGAAACACTAAAGATACACATTGTACTTGTCTGAAAACGCACAGAACCTTGAAATAGAAGGTTTCTCACCAAAAAACGCATTGGTGAAAACCCTATTTTAAGGCTCTGAGTGTTTGCACACATGTACAACAGGCATGTTTAAACTATAACGTTTTTAGTAAAATCATGTTTCTCGAGGAGAAAACGCGTTTAAAGCCATAAAAAGATTTCACTGTGTTTTGGCATTGGCCCAAGCTACCAACAACCTAAACAACGATCAGAACTGGAGAAATTACACATTGACATTGGGTGAAATCATGTAACTCTTAAGGATGTGTTGCAGACTTGTTGAATAGATTCATTTTTGTTTGTTTTTGATGAAATTGTGCTTTTCTTGTCGAGAAAAGGCGTTTAATGCGATAAAAAGGTTTAGTGCTTTATGAATACGGGCTAGGTTATCAAAAGTAAAAATGTGAACTAAATAAGGCCGGGAGTCGTTTTTATTGTTTAAAACACGAATTTCTCGACCAGAATATGCTTTTTCAAAAAAGCCATTTTCCCATGGCGAGAGACTCATTTTCTGTGAGAAAATGCATTAAAAGGAGGGATTTTCTCAGAAACACTAAAAATACTTGTCTGAAAACGCACAGAACCTTGTAATAGAAGGCTTCTCACCAAAAAACACATTGGTGAAAACCCTATTTTAAGGCTCTGAGTGTTTGCACACAAGTACAACAGGCATGTTTAAACTATAACGTTTTTTGTGAAATCATGTTTATCTCGAGGAGAAAACGCGTTTAAAGCCATAAAAATATTTCACTGTGTTTTGGCATTGGACCAAGCTACCAACAACCTAAACAATGATCAGAACTGGAGAAATTACACATTGACATTGGGTTAAATCATGTAACTCTTAAGGATGTGTTGCAGACTTGTTGAATAGATTCATTTTTGTTTGTTTTTGATGAAATTGTGCTTTTCTTGTCGAGAAAAGGCGTTTAACGCGATAAAAAGGTTTAGTGCGTTATGAATACGGGCTAGGTTACCAAAAGTAAAAATGTGAACTAAATAATAAGGCCGGGAGTCGTTTTTATTGTTTAAAACACGATTTCTCGACCAGAATATGCTTTTTCAAAAAAGCCATTTTCCCATGGCGAGAGACTCATTTTCTGTGAGAAAATGCATTAAAAGGAGGGATTTCCTCAGAAACACTAAAAATACTTGTCTGAAAACGCACAGAACCTTGTAATAGAAGGCTTCTCACCAAAAAACACATTGGTGAAAACCCTATTTTAAGGCTCTGAGTGTTTGCACACAAGTACAACAGGCATGTTTAAACTATAACGTTTTTAGTGAAATAATGTTTATCTCGACGACAAAACGCGTTTAAAGCCATAAAAATATTTCACTGTGTTTTGGCATTGGACCAAGCTACCAACAACCTAAACAACGATCAGAACTGGAGAAAGTACACATTGACATTGGGTTAAATCATGTAACTCTTAAGGATGTGTTGCAGACTTGTTGAATAGATTCATTTTTTTTGTTTTTGATGAAATTGTGCTTTTCTTGTCGAGAAAATGCGTTTAACGCGATAAAAAGATTTAGTGCGTTATGAATACGGGCTAGGTTACCAAAAGTAAAAATGTGAACTAAATAAGGCCGGGAGTCGTTTTTATTGTTTAAAACACGATATCTCGACCAGAATATGCTTTTTCAAAAAAGCCATTTTCCCATGGCGAGAGACTCATTTTCTGTGAGAAAATGCATTAAAAGGAGGGATTTCGTCAGAAACACTAAAAATACATATTGCACTTGTCTGAAAACGCACAGAACCTTGAAATAGAAGGTTTCTCACCAATACACATTGGTGAAAACCCTATTTTAAGGCTCTGAGTGTTTGCATACATGTACAACAGGCATGTTTAAACTATAACGTTTTTAGTGAAATAATGTTTATCTCGAGGAGAACACGCGTTTAAAGACATAAAAAGATTTCACTGTGTTTTGGCATTGGACCAAGCTACCAACAACCTAAACAATGATCAGAACTGGAGAAATTACACATTGACATTGGGTTAAATCATGTAACTCTTAAGGATGTGTTGCAGACTTGTTGAATAGATTCATTTTTGTTTGTTTTTGATGAAATTGTGCTTTTCTTGTCGAGAAAAGGCGTTTAACGCGATAAAAAGGTTTAGTGCGTTATGAATACGGGCTAGGTTACCAAAAGTAAAAATGTGAACTAAATAATAAGGCCGGGAGTCGTTTTTATTGTTTAAAACACGATTTCTCGACCAGAATATGCTTTTTCAAAAAAGCCATTTTCCCATGGCGAGAGACTCATTTTCTGTGAGAAAATGCATTAAAAGGAGGGATTTCCTCAGAAACACTAAAAATACTTGTCTGAGAACGCACAGAACCTTGTAATAGAAGGCTTCTCACCAAAAAACACATTGGTGAAAACCCTATTTTAAGGCTCTGAGTGTTTGCACACAAGTACAACAGGCATGTTTAAACTATAACGTTTTTTGTGAAATCATGTTTATCTCGAGGAGAAAACGCGTTTAAAGCCATAAAAATATTTCACTGTGTTTTGGCATTGGACCAAGCTACCAACAACCTAAACAATGATCAGAACTGGAGAAATTACACATTGACATTGGGTTAAATCATGTAACTCTTAAGGATGTGTTGCAGACTTGTTGAATAGATTCATTTTTTTTGTTTTTGATGAAATTGTGCTTTTCTTGTCGAGAAAAGGCGTTTAACGCGATAAAAAGGTTTAGTGCGTTATGAATACGGGCTAGGTTACCAAAAGTAAAAATGTGAACTAAATAATAAGGCCGGGAGTCGTTTTTATTGTTTAAAACACGATTTCTCGACCAGAATATGCTTTTTCAAAAAAGCCATTTTCCCATGGCGAGAGACTCATTTTCTGTGAGAAAATGCATTAAAAGGAGGGATTTCGTCAGAAACACTAAAAATACATATTGCACTTGTCTGAAAACGCACAGAACCTTGAAATAGAAGGTTTCTCACCAAAAAACACATTGGTGAAAACCCTATTTTAAGGCTCTGAGTGTTTGCATACATGTACAACAGGCATGTTTAAACTATAACGTTTTTAGTGAAATAATGTTTATCTCGAGGAGAACACGCGTTTAAAGACATAAAAAGATTTCACTGTGTTTTGGCATTGGACCAAGCTACCAACAACCTAAACAATGATCAGAACTGGAGAAATTACACATTGACATTGGGTTAAATCATGTAACTCTTAAGGATGTGTTGCAGACTTGTTGAATAGATTCATTTTTCTTGTTTTGTTTTTTTTTGATGAAATTGTGCTTTTCTTGTCGAGAAAAGGCGTTTAACGCGATAAAAAGGTTTAGTGCGTTATGAATACGGGCTAGGTTACCAAAAGTAAAAATGTGAACTAAATAAGGCCGGGAGTCGTTTTTATTGTTTAAAACACGATTTCTCGACCAGAATATGCTTTTTCAAAAAAGCCATTTTCCCATGGCGAGAGACTCATTTTCTGTGAGAAAATGCATTAAAAGGAGGGATTTCATCAGAAACACTAAAAATACACATTGTACTTGTCTGAAACCGCACAGAACCTTGAAATAGAAGGTTTCTCACCAAAAAACACATTGGTGATAACCCTATTTTAAGGCTCTGAGTGTTTACACACATGTACAACAGGCATGTTTAAACTATAACGTTTTTAGTGAAATCATGTTTCTCTCGAGGAGAACACGCGTTTAAAGCCATAAAAAGATTTCACTGTGTTTTGGCATTGGACCAAGCTACCAACAGCCTAAACAATGATCAGAACTGGAGAAATTACACATTGACATTGGGTTAAATCATGTAACTCTTAAGGATGTGTTGCAGACTTGTTGAATAGATTCATTTTGTTTGTTTTTGATGAAATTGTGCTTTTCTTGTCGAGAAAAGGCGTTTAACGCGATAAAAAGGTTTAGTGCGTTATGAATACGGGCTAGGTTACCAAAAGTAAAAATGTGAACTAAATAAGGTCGGGAGTCGTTTTTATTGTTTAAAACACGATTTCTCGACCAGAATATGCTTTTTCAAAAAAGCCATTTTCCCATGGCGAGAGACTCATTTTCTGTGAGAAAATGCATTAAAAGGAGGGATTTCATAAGAAACACTAAAAATACATATTGCACTTGTCTGAAAACGCACAGAACCTTGAAATAGAAGGTTTCTCACCAAAAAACACATTGGTGAAAACCCTATTTTAAGGCTCTGAGTGTTTGCACACAAGTACAACAGGCATGTTTAAACTATAACGTTTTTTGTGAAATCATGTTTATCTCGACGACAAAACGCGTTTAAAGCCATAAAAAGATTTCACTGTGTTTTGGCATTGGACCAAGCTACCAACAACCTAAACAACGATCAGAACTGGAGAAATTACACATTGACATTGGGTGAAATCATGTAACTCTTAAGGATGTGTTGCAGACTTGTTGAAAAGATTCATTTTTCTTGTTTTGTTTGTTTTTGATGAAATTGTGCTTTTCTTGTCGAGAAAAGGCGTTTAACGCGATAAAAAGGTTTAGTGCGTTATGAATACGGGCTGGGTTACAAAAAGTAAAAATGTGAACTAAATAAGGCCGGGAGTCGTTTTTATTGTTTAAAACACGATTTCTCGACCAGAATATGCTTTTTCAAAAAAGCCATTTTCCCATGGCGAGAGACTCATTTTCTGTGAGAAAATGCATTAAAAGGAGGGATTTCGTCAGAAACACTAAAAATACATATTGCACTTGTCTGAAAACGCACAGAACCTTGAAATAGAAGGTTTCTCACCAAAAAACACATTGGTGAAAACCCTATTTTAAGGCTCTGAGTGTTTGCATACATGTACAACAGGCATGTTTAAACTATAACGTTTTTAGTGAAATAATGTTTATCTCGAGGAGAACACGCGTTTAAAGACATAAAAAGATTTCACTGTGTTTTGGCATTGGACCAAGCTACCAACAACCTAAACAATGATCAGAACTGGAGAAATTACACATTGACATTGGGTTAAATCATGTAACTCTTAAGGATGTGTTGCAGACTTGTTGAATAGATTCATTTTTCTTGTTTTGTTTTTTTTTGATGAAATTGTGCTTTTCTTGTCGAGAAAAGGCGTTTAACGCGATAAAAAGGTTTAGTGCGTTATGAATACGGGCTAGGTTACCAAAAGTAAAAATGTGAACTAAATAAGGCCGGGAGTCGTTTTTATTGTTTAAAACACGATTTCTCGACCAGAATATGCTTTTTCAAAAAAGCCATTTTCCCATGGCGAGAGACTCATTTTCTGTGAGAAAATGCATTAAAAGGAGGGATTTCATCAGAAACACTAAAAATACACATTGTACTTGTCTGAAACCGCACAGAACCTTGAAATAGAAGGTTTCTCACCAAAAAACACATTGGTGATAACCCTATTTTAAGGCTCTGAGTGTTTACACACATGTACAACAGGCATGTTTAAACTATAACGTTTTTAGTGAAATCATGTTTCTCTCGAGGAGAACACGCGTTTAAAGCCATAAAAAGATTTCACTGTGTTTTGGCATTGGACCAAGCTACCAACAGCCTAAACAATGATCAGAACTGGAGAAATTACACATTGACATTGGGTTAAATCATGTAACTCTTAAGGATGTGTTGCAGACTTGTTGAATAGATTCATTTTGTTTGTTTTTGATGAAATTGTGCTTTTCTTGTCGAGAAAAGGCGTTTAACGCGATAAAAAGGTTTAGTGCGTTATGAATACGGGCTAGGTTACCAAAAGTAAAAATGTGAACTAAATAAGGTCGGGAGTCGTTTTTATTGTTTAAAACACGATTTCTCGACCAGAATATGCTTTTTCAAAAAAGCCATTTTCCCATGGCGAGAGACTCATTTTCTGTGAGAAAATGCATTAAAAGGAGGGATTTCATAAGAAACACTAAAAATACATATTGCACTTGTCTGAAAACGCACAGAACCTTGAAATAGAAGGTTTCTCACCAAAAAACACATTGGTGAAAACCCTATTTTAAGGCTCTGAGTGTTTGCACACAAGTACAACAGGCATGTTTAAACTATAACGTTTTTTGTGAAATCATGTTTATCTCGACGACAAAACGCGTTTAAAGCCATAAAAAGATTTCACTGTGTTTTGGCATTGGACCAAGCTACCAACAACCTAAACAACGATCAGAACTGGAGAAATTACACATTGACATTGGGTGAAATCATGTAACTCTTAAGGATGTGTTGCAGACTTGTTGAAAAGATTCATTTTTCTTGTTTTGTTTGTTTTTGATGAAATTGTGCTTTTCTTGTCGAGAAAAGGCGTTTAACGCGATAAAAAGGTTTAGTGCGTTATGAATACGGGCTGGGTTACAAAAAGTAAAAATGTGAACTAAATAAGGCCGGGAGTCGTTTTTATTGTTTAAAACACGATTTCTCGACCAGAATATGCTTTTTTCAAAAAAGCCATTTTCCCATGGCGAGAGACTCATTTTCTGTGAGAAAATGCATTAAAAGGAGGGATTTCATCAGAAACACTAAAGATACACATTGTACTTGTCTGAAAACGCACAGAACCTTGAAATAGAAGGTTTCTCACCAAAAAACGCATTGGTGAAAACCCTATTTTAAGGCTCTGAGTGTTTGCACACATGTACAACAGGCATGTTTAAACTATAACGTTTTTAGTAAAATCATGTTTCTCGAGGAGAAAACGCGTTTAAAGCCATAAAAAGATTTCACTGTGTTTTGGCATTGGCCCAAGCTACCAACAACCTAAACAACGATCAGAACTGGAGAAATTACACATTGACATTGGGTGAAATCATGTAACTCTTAAGGATGTGTTGCAGACTTGTTGAATAGATTCATTTTTGTTTGTTTTTGATGAAATTGTGCTTTTCTTGTCGAGAAAAGGCGTTTAATGCGATAAAAAGGTTTAGTGCTTTATGAATACGGGCTAGGTTATCAAAAGTAAAAATGTGAACTAAATAAGGCCGGGAGTCGTTTTTATTGTTTAAAACACGAATTTCTCGACCAGAATATGCTTTTTCAAAAAAGCCATTTTCCCATGGCGAGAGACTCATTTTCTGTGAGAAAATGCATTAAAAGGAGGGATTTTCTCAGAAACACTAAAAATACTTGTCTGAAAACGCACAGAACCTTGTAATAGAAGGCTTCTCACCAAAAAACACATTGGTGAAAACCCTATTTTAAGGCTCTGAGTGTTTGCACACAAGTACAACAGGCATGTTTAAACTATAACGTTTTTTGTGAAATCATGTTTATCTCGAGGAGAAAACGCGTTTAAAGCCATAAAAATATTTCACTGTGTTTTGGCATTGGACCAAGCTACCAACAACCTAAACAATGATCAGAACTGGAGAAATTACACATTGACATTGGGTTAAATCATGTAACTCTTAAGGATGTGTTGCAGACTTGTTGAATAGATTCATTTTTGTTTGTTTTTGATGAAATTGTGCTTTTCTTGTCGAGAAAAGGCGTTTAACGCGATAAAAAGGTTTAGTGCGTTATGAATACGGGCTAGGTTACCAAAAGTAAAAATGTGAACTAAATAATAAGGCCGGGAGTCGTTTTTATTGTTTAAAACACGATTTCTCGACCAGAATATGCTTTTTCAAAAAAGCCATTTTCCCATGGCGAGAGACTCATTTTCTGTGAGAAAATGCATTAAAAGGAGGGATTTCCTCAGAAACACTAAAAATACTTGTCTGAAAACGCACAGAACCTTGTAATAGAAGGCTTCTCACCAAAAAACACATTGGTGAAAACCCTATTTTAAGGCTCTGAGTGTTTGCACACAAGTACAACAGGCATGTTTAAACTATAACGTTTTTAGTGAAATAATGTTTATCTCGACGACAAAACGCGTTTAAAGCCATAAAAATATTTCACTGTGTTTTGGCATTGGACCAAGCTACCAACAACCTAAACAACGATCAGAACTGGAGAAAGTACACATTGACATTGGGTTAAATCATGTAACTCTTAAGGATGTGTTGCAGACTTGTTGAATAGATTCATTTTTTTTGTTTTTGATGAAATTGTGCTTTTCTTGTCGAGAAAATGCGTTTAACGCGATAAAAAGATTTAGTGCGTTATGAATACGGGCTAGGTTACCAAAAGTAAAAATGTGAACTAAATAAGGCCGGGAGTCGTTTTTATTGTTTAAAACACGATATCTCGACCAGAATATGCTTTTTCAAAAAAGCCATTTTCCCATGGCGAGAGACTCATTTTCTGTGAGAAAATGCATTAAAAGGAGGGATTTCGTCAGAAACACTAAAAATACATATTGCACTTGTCTGAAAACGCACAGAACCTTGAAATAGAAGGTTTCTCACCAATACACATTGGTGAAAACCCTATTTTAAGGCTCTGAGTGTTTGCATACATGTACAACAGGCATGTTTAAACTATAACGTTTTTAGTGAAATAATGTTTATCTCGAGGAGAACACGCGTTTAAAGACATAAAAAGATTTCACTGTGTTTTGGCATTGGACCAAGCTACCAACAACCTAAACAATGATCAGAACTGGAGAAATTACACATTGACATTGGGTTAAATCATGTAACTCTTAAGGATGTGTTGCAGACTTGTTGAATAGATTCATTTTTGTTTGTTTTTGATGAAATTGTGCTTTTCTTGTCGAGAAAAGGCGTTTAACGCGATAAAAAGGTTTAGTGCGTTATGAATACGGGCTAGGTTACCAAAAGTAAAAATGTGAACTAAATAATAAGGCCGGGAGTCGTTTTTATTGTTTAAAACACGATTTCTCGACCAGAATATGCTTTTTCAAAAAAGCCATTTTCCCATGGCGAGAGACTCATTTTCTGTGAGAAAATGCATTAAAAGGAGGGATTTCCTCAGAAACACTAAAAATACTTGTCTGAGAACGCACAGAACCTTGTAATAGAAGGCTTCTCACCAAAAAACACATTGGTGAAAACCCTATTTTAAGGCTCTGAGTGTTTGCACACAAGTACAACAGGCATGTTTAAACTATAACGTTTTTAGTGAAATAATGTTTATCTCGACGACAAAACGCGTTTAAAGCCATAAAAATATTTCACTGTGTTTTGGCATTGGACCAAGCTACCAACAACCTAAACAACGATCAGAACTGGAGAAAGTACACATTGACATTGGGTTAAATCATGTAACTCTTAAGGACGTGTTGCAGACTTGTTGAATAGATTCATTTTTTTTGTTTTTGATGAAATTGTGCTTTTCTTGTCGAGAAAATGCGTTTAACGCGATAAAAAGGTTTAGTGCGTTATGAATACGGGCTAGGTTACCAAAAGTAAAAATGTGAACTAAATAATAAGGCCGGGAGTCGTTTTTATTGTTTAAAACACGATTTCTCGACCAGAATATGCTTTTTCAAAAAAGCCATTTTCCCATGGCGAGAGACTCATTTTCTGTGAGAAAACGCATTAAAAGGAGGGATTTCATCAGAAACACTAAAAATACACATTGTACTTGTCTGAAAACGCACAGAACCTTGAAATAGAAGGTTTCTCACCAAAAAACGCATTGGTGAAAACCCTATTTTAAGGCTCTGAGTGTTTGCACACATGTACAACAGGCATGTTTAAACTATAACGTTTTTAGTGAAATCATGTTTCTCTCGAGGAGGACACGCGTTTAAAGCCATAAAAATATTTCACTGTGTTTTGGCATTGGACCAAGCTACCAACAACCAAAAACAACGATCAGAACTGGAGAAATTACACATTGACTTTGGGTGAAATCATGTAACTCTTAAGGATGTGTTGCAGACTTGTTGAATAGATTCATTTTTCTTGTTTTGTTTGTTTTTGATGAAATTGTGCTTTTCTTGTCGAGAAAAGGCGTTTAACGCGATAAAAAGGTTTAGTGCGTTATGAATACGGGCTAGGTTACCAAAAGTAAAAATGTGAACTAAATAATAAGGCCGGGAGTCGTTTTTATTGTTTAAAACACGATTTCTCGACCAGAATATGCTTTTTCAAAAAAGACATTTTCCCATGGCGAGAGACTCATTTTCTGTGAGAAAACGCATTAAAAGGAGGGATTTCATCAGAAACACTAAAAATACAGATTGTACTTGTCTGAAAACGCACAGAACCTTGAAATAGAAGGTTTCTCACCAAAAAACGCATTGGTGAAAACCCTATTTTAAGGCTCTGAGTGTTTGCACACATGTACACCAGGCATGTTTAAACTATAACGTTTTTAGTGAAATCATGTTTCTCGAGGAGAAAACGCGTTTAAAGCCATAAAAAGATTTCACTGTGTTTTGGCATTGGACCAAGCTACCAACAACCTAAACAACGATCAGAACTGGAGAAATTACACATTGACATTGGGTGAAATCATGTAACTCTTAAGGATGTGTTGCAGACTTGTTGAATAGATTCATTTTTCTTGTTTTGTTTGTTTTTGATGAAATTGTGCTTTTCTTGTCGAGAAAAGGCGTTTAACGCGATAAAAAGGTTTAGTGCGTTATGAATACGGGCTATGTTACCAAAAGTAAAAATGTGAACTAAATAAGGCCGGGAGTCGTTTTTATTGTTTAAAACACGATTTCTCGACCAGAATATGCTTTTTTCAAAAAAGCCATTTTCCCATGGCGAGAGACTCATTTTCTGTGAGAAAATGCATTAAAAGGAGGGATTTCATCAGAAACACTAAAGATACACATTGTACTTGTCTGAAAACGCACAGAACCTTGAAATAGAAGGTTTCTCACCAAAAAACGCATTGGTGAAAACCCTATTTTAAGGCTCTGAGTGTTTGCACACATGTACAACAGGCATGTTTAAACTATAACGTTTTTAGTAAATTCATGTTTCTCGAGGAGAAAACGCGTTTAAAGCCATAAAAAGATTTCACTGTGTTTTGGCATTGGCCCAAGCTACTAACAACCTAAACAACGATCAGAACTGGAGAAATTACACATTGACATTGGGTGAAATCATGTAACTCTTAAGGATGTGTTGCAGACTTGTTGAATAGATTCATTTTTCTTGTTTTGTTTGTTTTTGATGAAATTGTGCTTTTCTTGTCGAGAAAAGGCGTTTAACGCGATAAAAAGGTTTAGTGCGTTATGAATACGGGCTAGGTTACCAAAAGTAAAAATGTGAACTAAATAATAAGGCCGGGAGTCGTTTTTATTGTTTAAAACACGATTTCTCGACCAGAATATGCTTTTTCAAAAAAGACATTTTCCCATGGCGAGAGACTCATTTTCTGTGAGAAAACGCATTAAAAGGAGGGATTTCATCAGAAACACTAAAAATACACATTGCACTTGTCTGAAAACGCACAGAACCTTGAAATAGAAGGTTTCTCACCAAAAAACGCATTGGTGAAAACCCTATTTTAAGGCTCTGAGTGTTTGCACACATGTACCACAGGCATGTTTAAACTATAACGTTTTTAGTGAAATCATGTTTCTCGAGGAGAAAACGCGTTTAAAGCCATAAAAACATTTCACTGTGTTTTGGCATTGGACCAAGCTACCAACAACCTAAACAACGATCAGAACTGGAGAAATTACACATTGACATTGGGTGAAATCATGTAACTCTTAAGGATGTGTTGCAGACTTGTTGAATAGATTTATTTTTCTTGTTTTGTTTGTTTTTGATGAAAGTGTGCTTTTCTTGTCGAGAAAAGGCGTTTAACGCGATAAAAAGGTTTAGTGCGTTATGAATACGGGCTAGGTTACAAAAAGTAAAAATGTGAACTAAATAAGGCCGGGAGTCGTTTTTATTGTTTAAAACACGATTTCTCGACCAGAATATGCTTTTTCAAAAAAGCCCTTTTCCCATGGCGAGAGACTCATTTTCTGTGAGAAAACGCATTAAAAGGAGGGATTTCATCAGAAACACTAAAAATACAGATTGTACTTGTCTGAAAACGCACAGAACCTTGAAATAGAAGGTTTCTCACCAAAAAACACATTGGTGAAAACCCTATTTTAAGGCTCTGAGTGTTTGCACACATGTACAACAGGCATGTTTAAACTATAACGTTTTTAGTGAAATCATGTTTCTCTCGAGGAGAACACGCGTTTAAAGCCATAAAAAGATTTCACTGTGTTTTGGCATTGGACCAAGCTACCAACAACCTAAACAACGATCAGAACTGGAGAAATTACACATTGACATTGGGTGAAATCATGTAACTCTTAAGGATGTGTTGCAGACTTGTTGAATAGATTCATTTTTGTTTGTTTTTGATGAAATTGTGCTTTTCTTGTCGAGAAAAGGCGTTTAACGCGATAAAAAGGTTTAGTGCGTTATGAATACGGGCTAGGTTACCAAAAGTAAAAATGTGAACTAAATAAGGCCGGGAGTCGTTTTTATTGTTTAAAACACGATTTCTCGACCAGAATATGCTTTTTCAAAAAAGCCATTTTCCCATGGCGAGAGACTCATTTTCTGTGAGAAAACGCATTAAAAGGAGGGATTTCATCAGAAACACTAAAAATACACATTGTACTTGTCTGAAAACGCACAGAACCTTGAAATAGAAGGTTTCTCACCAAAAAACGCATTGGTGAAAACCCTATTTTAAGGCTCTGAGTGTTTGCACACATGTACACCAGGCATGTTTAAACTATAACGTTTTTAGTGAAATCATGTTTCTCGAGGAGAACACGCGTTTAAAGCCATAAAAAGATTTCACTGTGTTTTGGCATTGGACCAAGCTACCAACAACCTAAACAACGATCAGAACTGGAGAAATTACACATTGACATTGGGTGAAATCATGTAACTCTTAAGGATGTGTTGCAGACTTGTTGAATAGATTCATTTTTCTTGTTTTGTTTGTTTTTGATGAAATTGTGCTTTTCTTGTCGAGAAAAGGCGTTTAACGCGATAAAAAGGTTTAGTGCGTTATGAATACGGGCTAGGTTACAAAAAGTAAAAATGTGAACTAAATAAGGCCGGGAGTCGTTTTTATTGTTTAAAACATGATTTCTCGACCAGAATATGCTTTTTCAAAAAAGCCCTTTTCCCATGGCGAGAGACTCATTTTCTGTGAGAAAACGCATTAAAAGGAGGGATTTCATCAGAAACACTAAAAATACACATTGTACTTGTCTGAAAACGCACAGAACCTTGAAATAGAAGGTTTCTCACCAAAAAACGCATTGGTGAAAACCCTATTTTAAGGCTCTGAGTGTTTGCACACATGTACCACAGGCATGTTTAAACTATAACGTTTTTAGTGAAATCATGTTTCTCGAGGAGAAAACGCGTTTAAAGCCATAAAAACATTTCACTGTGTTTTGGCATTGGACCAAGCTACCAACAACCTAAACAACGATCAGAACTGGAGAAATTACACATTGACATTGGGTGAAATCATGTAACTCTTAAGGATGTGTTGCAGACTTGTTGAATAGATTTATTTTTCTTGTTTTGTTTGTTTTTGATGAAAGTGTGCTTTTCTTGTCGAGAAAAGGCGTTTAACGCGATAAAAAGGTTTAGTGCGTTATGAATACGGGCTAGGTTACAAAAAGTAAAAATGTGAACTAAATAAGGCCGGGAGTCGTTTTTATTGTTTAAAACACGATTTCTCGACCAGAATATGCTTTTTCAAAAAAGCCCTTTTCCCATGGCGAGAGACTCATTTTCTGTGAGAAAACGCATTAAAAGGAGGGATTTCATCAGAAACACTAAAAATACAGATTGTAATTGTCTGAAAACGCACAGAACCTTGAAATAGAAGGTTTCTCACCAAAAAACACATTGGTGAAAACCCTATTTTAAGGCTCTGAGTGTTTGCACACATGTACAACAGGCATGTTTAAACTATAACGTTTTTAGTGAAATCATGTTTCTCTCGAGGAGAACACGCGTTTAAAGCCATAAAAAGATTTCACTGTGTTTTGGCATTGGACCAAGCTACCAACAACCTAAACAACGATCAGAACTGGAGAAATTACACATTGACATTGGGTGAAATCATGTAACTCTTAAGGATGTGTTGCAGACTTGTTGAATAAATTCATTTTTGTTTGTTTTTGATGAAATTGTGCTTTTCTTGTCGAGAAAAGGCGTTTAACGCGATAAAAAGGTTTAGTGCGTTATGAATACGGGCTAGGTTACCAAAAGTAAAAATGTGAACTAAATAAGGCCGGGAGTCGTTTTTATTGTTTAAAACACGATTTCTCGACCAGAATATGCTTTTTCAAAAAAGCCATTTTCCCATGGCGAGAGACTCATTTTCTGTGAGAAAACGCATTAAAAGGAGGGATTTCATCAGAAACACTAAAAATACACATTGTACTTGTCTGAAAACGCACAGAACCTTGAAATAGAAGGTTTCTCACCAAAAAACGCATTGGTGAAAACCCTATTTTAAGGCTCTGAGTGTTTGCACACATGTACACCAGGCATGTTTAAACTATAACGTTTTTAGTGAAATCATGTTTCTCGAGGAGAACACGCGTTTAAAGCCATAAAAAGATTTCACTGTGTTTTGGCATTGGACCAAGCTACCAACAACCTAAACAACGATCAGAACTGGAGAAATTACACATTGACATTGGGTGAAATCATGTAACTCTTAAGGATGTGTTGCAGACTTGTTGAATAGATTCATTTTTCTTGTTTTGTTTGTTTTTGATGAAATTGTGCTTTTCTTGTCGAGAAAAGGCGTTTAACGCGATAAAAAGGTTTAGTGCGTTATGAATACGGGCTAGGTTACAAAAAGTAAAAATGTGAACTAAATAAGGCCGGGAGTCGTTTTTATTGTTTAAAACATGATTTCTCGACCAGAATATGCTTTTTCAAAAAAGCCCTTTTCCCATGGCGAGAGACTCATTTTCTGTGAGAAAACGCATTAAAAGGAGGGATTTCATCAGAAACACTAAAAATACAGATTGTACTTGTCTGAAAACGCACAGAACCTTGAAATAGAAGGTTTCTCACCAAAAAACACATTGGTGAAAACCCTATTTTAAGGCTCTGAGTGTTTGCACACATGTACAACAGGCATGTTTAAACTATAACGTTTTTAGTGAAATCATGTTTCTCTCGAGGAGAACACGCGTTTAAAGCCATAAAAAGATTTCACTGTGTTTTGGCATTGGACCAAGCTACCAACAACCTAAACAACGATCAGAACTGGAGAAATTACACATTGACATTGGGTGAAATCATGTAACTCTTAAGGATGTGTTGCAGACTTGTTGAATAGATTCATTTTTCTTGTTTTGTTTGTTTTTGATGAAATTGTGCTTTTCTTGTCGAGAAAAGGCGTTTAACGCGATAAAAAGGTTTAGTGCGTTATGAATACGGGCTATGTTACCAAAAGTAAAAATGTGAACTAAATAAGGCCGGGAGTCGTTTTTATTGTTTAAAACACGATTTCTCGACCAGAATATGCTTTTTTCAAAAAAGCCATTTTCCCATGGCGAGAGACTCATTTTCTGTGAGAAAATGCATTAAAAGGAGGGATTTCATCAGAAACACTAAAGATACACATTGTACTTGTCTGAAAACGCACAGAACCTTGAAATAGAAGGTTTCTCACCAAAAAACGCATTGGTGAAAACCCTATTTTAAGGCTCTGAGTGTTTGCACACATGTACAACAGGCATGTTTAAACTATAACGTTTTTAGTAAATTCATGTTTCTCGAGGAGAAAACGCGTTTAAAGCCATAAAAAGATTTCACTGTGTTTTGGCATTGGCCCAAGCTACTAACAACCTAAACAACGATCAGAACTGGAGAAATTACACATTGACATTGGGTGAAATCATGTAACTCTTAAGGATGTGTTGCAGACTTGTTGAATAGATTCATTTTTCTTGTTTTGTTTGTTTTTGATGAAATTGTGCTTTTCTTGTCGAGAAAAGGCGTTTAACGCGATAAAAAGGTTTAGTGCGTTATGAATACGGGCTAGGTTACCAAAAGTAAAAATGTGAACTAAATAATAAGGCCGGGAGTCGTTTTTATTGTTTAAAACACGATTTCTCGACCAGAATATGCTTTTTCAAAAAAGCCATTTTCCCATGGCGAGAGACTCATTTTCTGTGAGAAAACGCATTAAAAGGAGGCATTTCATCAGAAACACTAAAAATACACATTGTACTTGTCTGAAAACGCACAGAACCTTGAAATAGAAGGTTTCTCACCAAAAAACGCATTGGTGAAAACCCTATTTTAAGGCTCTGAGTGTTTGCACACATGTACCACAGGCATGTTTAAACTATAACGTTTTTAGTGAAATCATGTTTCTCGAGGAGAAAACGCGTTTAAAGCCATAAAAACATTTCACTGTGTTTTGGCATTGGACCAAGCTACCAACAACCTAAACAACGATCAGAACTGGAGAAATTACACATTGACATTGGGTGAAATCATGTAACTCTTAAGGATGTGTTGCAGACTTGTTGAATAGATTTATTTTTCTTGTTTTGTTTGTTTTTGATGAAAGTGTGCTTTTCTTGTCGAGAAAAGGCGTTTAACGCGATAAAAAGGTTTAGTGCGTTATGAATACGGGCTAGGTTACCAAAAGTAAAAATGTGAACTAAATAATAAGGCCGGGAGTCGTTTTTATTGTTTAAAACACGATTTCTCGACCAGAATATGCTTTTTCAAAAAAGCCATTTTCCCATGGCGAGAGACTCATTTTCTGTGAGAAAACGCATTAAAAGGAGGCATTTCATCAGAAACACTAAAAATACACATTGTACTTGTCTGAAAACGCACAGAACCTTGAAATAGAAGGTTTCTCACCAAAAAACGCATTGGTGAAAACCCTATTTTAAGGCTCTGAGTGTTTGCACACATGTACCACAGGCATGTTTAAACTATAACGTTTTTAGTGAAATCATGTTTCTCGAGGAGAAAACGCGTTTAAAGCCATAAAAACATTTCACTGTGTTTTGGCATTGGACCAAGCTACCAACAACCTAAACAACGATCAGAACTGGAGAAATTACACATTGACATTGGGTGAAATCATGTAACTCTTAAGGATGTGTTGCAGACTTGTTGAATAGATTCATTTTTCTTGTTTTGTTTGTTTTTGATGAAATTGTGCTTTTCTTGTCGAGAAAAGGCGTTTAACGCGATAAAAAGGTTTAGTGCGTTATGAATACGGGCTAGGTTACCAAAAGTAAAAATGTGAACTAAATAATAAGGCCGGGAGTCGTTTTTATTGTTTAAAACACGATTTCTCGACCAGAATATGCTTTTTCAAAAAAGCCATTTTCCCATGGCGAGAGACTCATTTTCTGTGAGAAAACGCATTAAAAGGAGGCATTTCATCAGAAACACTAAAAATACACATTGTACTTGTCTGAAAACGCACAGAACCTTGAAATAGAAGGTTTCTCACCAAAAAACGCATTGGTGAAAACCCTATTTTAAGGCTCTGAGTGTTTGCACACATGTACAACAGGCATGTTTAAACTATAACGATTTTAGTGAAATCATGTTTCTCTCGAGGAGGACACGCGTTTAAAGCCATAAAAATATTTCACTGTGTTTTGGCATTGGACCAAGCTACCAACAACCAAAAACAACGATCAGAACTGGAGAAATTACACATTGACATTGGGTGAAATCATGTAACTCTTAAGGATGTGTTGCAGACCTGTTGAATATATTCATTTTTCTTGTTTTGTTTGTTTTTGATGAAATTGTGCTTTTCTTGTCGAGAAAAGGCGTTTAACGCGATAAAAAGGTTTAGTGCGTTATGAATACGGGCTAGGTTACCAAAAGTAAAAATGTGAACAAAATAAGGCCGGGAGTCGTTTTTATTGTTTAAAACACGATTTCTCGACCAGAATATGCTTTTTCAAAAAAGCCATTTTCCCATGGCGAGAGACTCATTTTCTGTGAGAAAACGCATTAAAAGGAGGGATTTCATCAGAAACACTAAAAATACAGATTGTACTTGTCTGAAAACGCACAGAACCTTGAAATAGAAGGTTTCTCACCAAAAAACGCATTGGTGAAAACCCTATTTTAAGGCTCTGAGTGTTTGCACACATGTACCACAGGCATGTTTAAACTATAACGTTTTTATTGAAATCATGTTTCTCTCGAGGAGGACACGCGTTTAAAGCCATAAAAAGATTTCACTGTGTTTTGGCATTGGACCAAGCTACCAACAACCTAAACAACGATCAGAACTGGAGAAATTACACATTGACATTGGGTGAAATCATGTAACTCTTAAGGATGTGTTGCAGACTTGTTGAATAGATTCATTTTTGTTTGTTTTTGATGAAATTGTGCTTTTCTTGTCGAAAAAAGGCGTTTAACGCGATAAAAAGGTTTAGTGCTTTATGAATACGGGCTAGGTTACCAAAAGTAAAAATGTGAACTAAATAAGGCCGGGAGTCGTTTTTATTGTTTAAAACACGATTTCTCGACCAGAATATGCTTTTTCAAAAAAGCCATTTTCCCATGGCGAGAGACTCATTTTCTGTGAGAAAACGCATTAAAAGGAGGGATTTCATCAGAAACACTAAAAATACATATACTTGTCTGAAAACGCACAGAACCTTGAAATAGAAGGCTTCTCACCAAAAAACACATTGGTGAAAACCCTATTTTAAGGCTCTGAGTGTTTGCACACAAGTACAACAGGCATGTTTAAACTATAACGTTTTTAGTGAAATCATGTTTATCTCGACGACAAAACGCGTTTAAAGCCATAAAAAGATTTCACTGTGTTTTGGCATTGGACCAAGCTACCAACAACCTAAACAATGATCAGAACTGGAGAAATTACACATTGACATTGGGTTAAATCATGTAACTCTTAAGGATGTGTAGCAGACTTGTTGAATAGATTCATTTTTTTTTGTTTTTGATGAAATTCTGCTTTTCTTGTCGAGAAAATGCGTTTAACGCGATAAAAAGATTTAGTGCGTTATGAATACGGGCTAGGTTACCAAAAGTAAAAATGTGAACTAAATAAGGCCGGGAGTCGTTTTTACTGTTTAACACACGATTTCTCGACCAGAATATGCTTTTTCAAAAAAGCCATTTTCCCATGGCGAGAGACTCATTTTCTGTGAGAAAATGCATTAAAAGGAGGGATTTCATAAGAAACACTAAAAATACATATTGCACTTGTCTGAAAACGCACAGCACCTTGAAATAGAAGGTTTCTCACCAAAAAACACATTGGTGAAAACCCCATTTTAAGGCTCTGAGTGTTTGCACACATGTACAACAGGCATGTTAAACTATAACGTTTTTAGTGAAATCATGTTTCTCTCGAGGAGAAAACGCGTTTAAAGCCATAAAAAGAATTCACTGTGCTTTGGCATTGGCCCAAGCTACCAACAACCTAAACAACGATCAGAACTGGAGAAATTACACATTGACATTGGGTGAAATCATGTAACTCTTAAGGATGTGTTGCAGACTTGTTGAATAGATTTATTTTTCTTGTTTTGTTTGTTTTTGATGAAAGTGTGCTTTTCTTGTCGAGAAAAGGCGTTTAACGCGATAAAAAGGTTTAGTGCGTTATGAATACGGGCTAGGTTACCAAAAGTAAAAATGTGAACTAAATAATAAGGCCGGGAGTCGTTTTTATTGTTTAAAACACGATTTCTCGACCAGAATATGCTTTTTCAAAAAAGCCATTTTCCCATGGCGAGAGACTCATTTTCTGTGAGAAAACGCATTAAAAGGAGGAATTTCATCAGAAACACTAAAAATACACATTGTACTTGTCTGAAAACGCACAGAACCTTGAAATAGAAGGTTTATCACCAAAAAACGCATTGGTGAAAACCCTATTTTAAGGCTCTGAGTGTTTGCACACATGTACAACAGGCATTATTAAACTATAACGTTTTTAGTGAAATCATGTTTCTCGAGGAGAAAACGCGTTTAAAGCCATAAAAACATTTCACTGTGTTTTGGCATTGGACCAAGCTTCCAACAACCTAAACAACGATCAGAACTGGAGAAATAACACATTGACATTGGGTGAAATCATGTAACTCTTAAGGATGTGTTGCAGACTTGTTGAATAGATTCATTTTTCTTGTTTTGTTTGTTTTTGATGAAATTGTGCTTTTCTTGTCGAGAAAAGGCGTTTAACGCGATAAAAAGGTTTAGTGCGTTATGAATACGGGCTAGGTTACCAAAAGTAAAAATGTGAACTAAATAAGGCCGGGAGTCGTTTTTATTGTTTAAAACACGATTTCTCGACCAGAATATGCTTTTTCAAAAAAGCCCTTTTCCCATGGCGAGAGACTCATTTTCTGTGAGAAAACGCATTAAAAGGAGGGATTTCATCAGAAACACTAAAAATACACATTGTACTTGTCTGAAAACGCACAGAACCTTGAAATAGAAGGTTTCTCACCAAAAAACACATTGGTGAAAACCCTATTTTAAAGCTCTGAGTGTTTGCACACATGTACAACAGGCATGTTTAAACTATAACGTTTTTAGTGAAATCATGTTTCTCTCGAGGAGAACACGCGTTTAAAGCCATAAAAAGATTTCACTGTGTTTTGGCATTGGACCAAGCTACCAACAACCTAAACAACGATCAGAACTGGAGAAATTACACATTGACATCGGGTGAAATCATGTAACTCTTAAGGATGTGTTGCAGACTTGTTGAATAGATTCATTTTTCTTGTTTTGTTTGTTTTTGATGAAATTGTGCTTTTCTTGTCGAGAAAAGGCGTTTAACGCGATAAAAAGGTTTAGTGCGTTATGAATACGGGCTAGGTTACCAAAAGTAAAAATGTGAACTAAATAAGGCCGGGAGTAGTTTTTATTGTTTAAAACACGATTTCTCGACCAGAATATGCTTTTTCAAAAAAGCCATTTTCCCATGGCGAGAGACTCATTTTCTGTGAGAAAACGCATTAAAAGGAGGGATTTCATCAGAAACACTAAAGATACACATTGTACTTGTCTGAAAACGCACAGAACCTTGAAATAGAAGGTTTCTCACCAAAAAACGCATTGGTGAAAACCCTATTTTAAGGCTCTGAGTGTTTGCACACATGTACAACAGGCATGTTTAAACTATAACGTTTTTAGTAAAATCATGTTTCTCGAGGAGAACACGCGTTTAAAGCCATAAAAAGATTTCACTCAGTTTTGGCAGTGGACCAAGCTACCAACAACCTAAACAACATTGACATTGGGTGAAATCATGTAACTCTTAAGGATGTGTTGCAGACTTGTTGAATAGATTCATTTTTCTTGTTTTGTTTGTTTTTGATGAAATTGTGCTTTTCATGTCGAGAAAAGGCGTTTAACGCGATAAAAAGGTTTAGTGCGTTATGAATACGGGCTAGGTTACCAAAAGTAAAAATGTGAACTAAATAAGGCCGGGAGTCGTTTTTATTGTTTAAAACACGATTTCTCGACCAGAATATGCTTTTTCAAAAAAGCCATTTTCCCATGGCGAGAGACTCATTTTCTGTGAGAAAACGCATTAAAAGGAGGGATTTCATAAGAAACACTAAAAATACATATTGCACTTGTCTGAAAACGCACAGCACCTTGAAATAGAAGGTTTCTCACCAAAAAACACATTGGTGAAAACCCCATTTTAAGGCTCTGAGTGTTTGCACACATGTACAACAGGCATGTTAAACTATAACGTTTTTAGTGAAATCATGTTTCTCTCGAGGAGAAAACGCGTTTAAAGCCATAAAAAGAATTCACTGTGCTTTGGCATTGGCCCAAGCTACCAACAACCTAAACAACGATCAGAACTGGAGAAATTACACATTGACATTGGGTGAAATCATGTAACTCTTAAGGATGTGTTGCAGACTTGTTGAATAGATTTATTTTTCTTGTTTTGTTTGTTTTTGATGAAAGTGTGCTTTTCTTGTCGAGAAAAGGCGTTTAACGCGATAAAAAGGTTTAGTGCGTTATGAATACGGGCTAGGTTACCAAAAGTAAAAATGTGAACTAAATAATAAGGCCGGGAGTCGTTTTTATTGTTTAAAACACGATTTCTCGACCAGAATATGCTTTTTCAAAAAAGCCATTTTCCCATGGCGAGAGACTCATTTTCTGTGAGAAAACGCATTAAAAGGAGGAATTTCATCAGAAACACTAAAAATACACATTGTACTTGTCTGAAAACGCACAGAACCTTGAAATAGAAGGTTTCTCACCAAAAAACGCATTGGTGAAAACCCTATTTTAAGGCTCTGAGTGTTTGCACACATGTACAACAGGCATTATTAAACTATAACGTTTTTAGTGAAATCATGTTTCTCGAGGAGAAAACGCGTTTAAAGCCATAAAAACATTTCACTGTGTTTTGGCATTGGACCAAGCTTCCAACAACCTAAACAACGATCAGAACTGGAGAAATAACACATTGACATTGGGTGAAATCATGTAACTCTTAAGGATGTGTTGCAGACTTGTTGAATAGATTCATTTTTCTTGTTTTGTTTGTTTTTGATGAAATTGTGCTTTTCTTGTCGAGAAAAGGCGTTTAACGCGATAAAAAGGTTTAGTGCGTTATGAATACGGGCTAGGTTACCAAAAGTAAAAATGTGAACTAAATAAGGCCGGGAGTCGTTTTTATTGTTTAAAACACGATTTCTCGACCAGAATATGCTTTTTCAAAAAAGCCCTTTTCCCATGGCGAGAGACTCATTTTCTGTGAGAAAACGCATTAAAAGGAGGGATTTCATCAGAAACACTAAAAATACACATTGTACTTGTCTGAAAACGCACAGAACCTTGAAATAGAAGGTTTCTCACCAAAAAACACATTGGTGAAAACCCTATTTTAAAGCTCTGAGTGTTTGCACACATGTACAACAGGCATGTTTAAACTACAACGTTTTTAGTGAAATCATGTTTCTCTCGAGGAGAACACGCGTTTAAAGCCATAAAAAGATTTCACTGTGTTTTGGCATTGGACCAAGCTACCAACAACCTAAACAACGATCAGAACTGGAGAAATTACACATTGACATCGGGTGAAATCATGTAACTCTTAAGGATGTGTTGCAGACTTGTTGAATAGATTCATTTTTCTTGTTTTGTTTGTTTTTGATGAAATTGTGCTTTTCTTGTCGAGAAAAGGCGTTTAACGCGATAAAAAGGTTTAGTGCGTTATGAATACGGGCTAGGTTACCAAAAGTAAAAATGTGAACTAAATAAGGCCGGGAGTAGTTTTTATTGTTTAAAACACGATTTCTCGACCAGAATATGCTTTTTCAAAAAAGCCATTTTCCCATGGCGAGAGACTCATTTTCTGTGAGAAAACGCATTAAAAGGAGGGATTTCATCAGAAACACTAAAGATACACATTGTACTTGTCTGAAAACGCACAGAACCTTGAAATAGAAGGTTTCTCACCAAAAAACGCATTGGTGAAAACCCTATTTTAAGGCTCTGAGTGTTTGCACACATGTACAACAGGCATGTTTAAACTATAACGTTTTTAGTAAAATCATGTTTCTCGAGGAGAACACGCGTTTAAAGCCATAAAAAGATTTCACTCAGTTTTGGCAGTGGACCAAGCTACCAACAACCTAAACAACATTGACATTGGGTGAAATCATGTAACTCTTAAGGATGTGTTGCAGACTTGTTGAATAGATTCATTTTTCTTGTTTTGTTTGTTTTTGATGAAATTGTGCTTTTCATGTCGAGAAAAGGCGTTTAACGCGATAAAAAGGTTTAGTGCGTTATGAATACGGGCTAGGTTACCAAAAGTAAAAATGTGAACTAAATAAGGCCGGGAGTCGTTTTTATTGTTTAAAACACGATTTCTCGACCAGAATATGCTTTTTCAAAAAAGCCATTTTCCCATGGCGAGAGACTCATTTTCTGTGAGAAAACGCATTAAAAGGAGGGATTTCATAAGAAACACTAAAAATACATATTGCACTTGTCTGAAAACGCACAGCACCTTGAAATAGAAGGTTTCTCACCAAAAAACACATTGGTGAAAACCCCATTTTAAGGCTCTGAGTGTTTGCACACATGTACAACAGGCATGTTAAACTATAACGTTTTTAGTGAAATCATGTTTCTCTCGAGGAGAAAACGCGTTTAAAGCCATAAAAAGAATTCACTGTGCTTTGGCATTGGCCCAAGCTACCAACAACCTAAACAACGATCAGAACTGGAGAAATTACACATTGACATTGGGTGAAATCATGTAACTCTTAAGGATGTGTTGCAGACTTGTTGAATAGATTTATTTTTCTTGTTTTGTTTGTTTTTGATGAAAGTGTGCTTTTCTTGTCGAGAAAAGGCGTTTAACGCGATAAAAAGGTTTAGTGCGTTATGAATACGGGCTAGGTTACCAAAAGTAAAAATGTGAACTAAATAATAAGGCCGGGAGTCGTTTTTATTGTTTAAAACACGATTTCTCGACCAGAATATGCTTTTTCAAAAAAGCCATTTTCCCATGGCGAGAGACTCATTTTCTGTGAGAAAACGCATTAAAAGGAGGAATTTCATCAGAAACACTAAAAATACACATTGTACTTGTCTGAAAACGCACAGAACCTTGAAATAGAAGGTTTCTCACCAAAAAACGCATTGGTGAAAACCCTATTTTAAGGCTCTGAGTGTTTGCACACATGTACAACAGGCATTATTAAACTATAACGTTTTTAGTGAAATCATGTTTCTCGAGGAGAAAACGCGTTTAAAGCCATAAAAACATTTCACTGTGTTTTGGCATTGGACCAAGCTTCCAACAACCTAAACAACGATCAGAACTGGAGAAATAACACATTGACATTGGGTGAAATCATGTAACTCTTAAGGATGTGTTGCAGACTTGTTGAATAGATTCATTTTTCTTGTTTTGTTTGTTTTTGATGAAATTGTGCTTTTCTTGTCGAGAAAAGGCGTTTAACGCGATAAAAAGGTTTAGTGCGTTATGAATACGGGCTAGGTTACCAAAAGTAAAAATGTGAACTAAATAAGGCCGGGAGTCGTTTTTATTGTTTAAAACACGATTTCTCGACCAGAATATGCTTTTTCAAAAAAGCCCTTTTCCCATGGCGAGAGACTCATTTTCTGTGAGAAAACGCATTAAAAGGAGGGATTTCATCAGAAACACTAAAAATACACATTGTACTTGTCTGAAAACGCACAGAACCTTGAAATAGAAGGTTTCTCACCAAAAAACACATTGGTGAAAACCCTATTTTAAAGCTCTGAGTGTTTGCACACATGTACAACAGGCATGTTTAAACTATAACGTTTTTAGTGAAATCATGTTTCTCTCGAGGAGAACACGCGTTTAAAGCCATAAAAAGATTTCACTGTGTTTTGGCATTGGACCAAGCTACCAACAACCTAAACAACGATCAGAACTGGAGAAATTACACATTGACATCGGGTGAAATCATGTAACTCTTAAGGATGTGTTGCAGACTTGTTGAATAGATTCATTTTTCTTGTTTTGTTTGTTTTTGATGAAATTGTGCTTTTCTTGTCGAGAAAAGGCGTTTAACGCGATAAAAAGGTTTAGTGCGTTATGAATACGGGCTAGGTTACCAAAAGTAAAAATGTGAACTAAATAAGGCCGGGAGTAGTTTTTATTGTTTAAAACACGATTTCTCGACCAGAATATGCTTTTTCAAAAAAGCCATTTTCCCATGGCGAGAGACTCATTTTCTGTGAGAAAACGCATTAAAAGGAGGGATTTCATCAGAAACACTAAAGATACACATTGTACTTGTCTGAAAACGCACAGAACCTTGAAATAGAAGGTTTCTCACCAAAAAACGCATTGGTGAAAACCCTATTTTAAGGCTCTGAGTGTTTGCACACATGTACAACAGGCATGTTTAAACTATAACGTTTTTAGTAAAATCATGTTTCTCGAGGAGAACACGCGTTTAAAGCCATAAAAAGATTTCACTCAGTTTTGGCAGTGGACCAAGCTACCAACAACCTAAACAACATTGACATTGGGTGAAATCATGTAACTCTTAAGGATGTGTTGCAGACTTGTTGAATAGATTCATTTTTCTTGTTTTGTTTGTTTTTGATGAAATTGTGCTTTTCATGTCGAGAAAAGGCGTTTAACGCGATAAAAAGGTTTAGTGCGTTATGAATACGGGCTAGGTTACCAAAAGTAAAAATGTGAACTAAATAAGGCCGGGAGTCGTTTTTATTGTTTAAAACACGATTTCTCGACCAGAATATGCTTTTTCAAAAAAGCCATTTTCCCATGGCGAGAGACTCATTTTCTGTGAGAAAACGCATTAAAAGGAGGGATTTCATAAGAAACACTAAAAATACATATTGCACTTGTCTGAAAACGCACAGCACCTTGAAATAGAAGGTTTCTCACCAAAAAACACATTGGTGAAAACCCCATTTTAAGGCTCTGAGTGTTTGCACACATGTACAACAGGCATGTTAAACTATAACGTTTTTAGTGAAATCATGTTTCTCTCGAGGAGAAAACGCGTTTAAAGCCATAAAAAGAATTCACTGTGCTTTGGCATTGGCCCAAGCTACCAACAACCTAAACAACGATCAGAACTGGAGAAATTACACATTGACATTGGGTGAAATCATGTAACTCTTAAGGATGTGTTGCAGACTTGTTGAATAGATTTATTTTTCTTGTTTTGTTTGTTTTTGATGAAAGTGTGCTTTTCTTGTCGAGAAAAGGCGTTTAACGCGATAAAAAGGTTTAGTGCGTTATGAATACGGGCTAGGTTACCAAAAGTAAAAATGTGAACTAAATAATAAGGCCGGGAGTCGTTTTTATTGTTTAAAGCACGATTTCTCGACCAGAATATGCTTTTTCAAAAAAGCCATTTTCCCATGGCGAGAGACTCATTTTCTGTGAGAAAACGCATTAAAAGGAGGAATTTCATCAGAAACACTAAAAATACACATTGTACTTGTCTGAAAACGCACAGAACCTTGAAATAGAAGGTTTCTCACCAAAAAACGCATTGGTGAAAACCCTATTTTAAGGCTCTGAGTGTTTGCACACATGTACAACAGGCATTATTAAACTATAACGTTTTTAGTGAAATCATGTTTCTCGAGGAGAAAACGCGTTTAAAGCCATAAAAACATTTCACTGTGTTTTGGCATTGGACCAAGCTTCCAACAACCTAAACAACGATCAGAACTGGAGAAATAACACATTGACATTGGGTGAAATCATGTAACTCTTAAGGATGTGTTGCAGACTTGTTGAATAGATTCATTTTTCTTGTTTTGTTTTTTTTTTGATGAAATTGTGCTTTTCTTGTCGAGAAAAGGCGTTTAACGCGATAAAAAGGTTTAGTGCGTTATGAATACGGGCCAGGTTACAAAAGTAAAAATGTGAACTAAATAAGGCCGGGAGTCGTTTTTATTGTTTAAAACACGATTTCTCGACCAGAATATGCTTTTTCAAAAAAGCCCTTTTCCCATGGCGAGAGACTCATTTTCTGTGAGAAAACGCATTAAAAGGAGGGATTTCATCAGAAACACTAAAAATACAGATTGTACTTGTCTGAAAACGCACAGAACCTTGAAATAGAAGGTTTCTCACCAAAAAACACATTGGTGAAAACCCTATTTTAAAGCTCTGAGTGTTTGCACACATGTACAACAGGCATGTTTAAACTATAACGTTTTTAGTGAAATCATGTTTCTCTCGAGGAGAACACGCGTTTAAAGCCATAAAAAGATTTCACTGTGTTTTGGCATTGGACCAAGCTACCAACAACCTAAACAACGATCAGAACTGGAGAAATTACACATTGACATCGGGTGAAATCATGTAACTCTTAAGGATGTGTTGCAGACTTGTTGAATAGATTCATTTTTCTTGTTTTGTTTGTTTTTGATGAAATTGTGCTTTTCTTGTCGAGAAAAGGCGTTTAACGCGATAAAAAGGTTTAGTGCGTTATGAATACGGGCTAGGTTACCAAAAGTAAAAATGTGAACTAAATAAGGCCGGGAGTAGTTTTTATTGTTTAAAACACGATTTCTCGACCAGAATATGCTTTTTCAAAAAAGCCATTTTCCCATGGCGAGAGACTCATTTTCTGTGAGAAAACGCATTAAAAGGAGGAATTTCATCAGAAACACTAAAAATACACATTGTACTTGTCTGAAAACGCACAGAACCTTGAAATAGAAGGTTTCTCACCAAAAAACGCATTGGTGAAAACCCTATTTTAAGGCTCTGAGTGTTTGCACACATGTACAACAGGCATTATTAAACTATAACGTTTTTAGTGAAATCATGTTTCTCGAGGAGAAAACGCGTTTAAAGCCATAAAAACATTTCACTGTGTTTTGGCATTGGACCAAGCTTCCAACAACCTAAACAACGATCAGAACTGGAGAAATAACACATTGACATTGGGTGAAATCATGTAACTCTTAAGGATGTGTTGCAGACTTGTTGAATAGATTCATTTTTCTTGTTTTGTTTTTTTTTTGATGAAATTGTGCTTTTCTTGTCGAGAAAAGGCGTTTAACGCGATAAAAAGGTTTAGTGCGTTATGAATACGGGCCAGGTTACAAAAGTAAAAATGTGAACTAAATAAGGCCGGGAGTCGTTTTTATTGTTTAAAACACGATTTCTCGACCAGAATATGCTTTTTCAAAAAAGCCCTTTTCCCATGGCGAGAGACTCATTTTCTGTGAGAAAACGCATTAAAAGGAGGGATTTCATCAGAAACACTAAAAATACAGATTGTACTTGTCTGAAAACGCACAGAACCTTGAAATAGAAGGTTTCTCACCAAAAAACACATTGGTGAAAACCCTATTTTAAAGCTCTGAGTGTTTGCACACATGTACAACAGGCATGTTTAAACTATAACGTTTTTAGTGAAATCATGTTTCTCTCGAGGAGAACACGCGTTTAAAGCCATAAAAAGATTTCACTGTGTTTTGGCATTGGACCAAGCTACCAACAACCTAAACAACGATCAGAACTGGAGAAATTACACATTGACATCGGGTGAAATCATGTAACTCTTAAGGATGTGTTGCAGACTTGTTGAATAGATTCATTTTTCTTGTTTTGTTTGTTTTTGATGAAATTGTGCTTTTCTTGTCGAGAAAAGGCGTTTAACGCGATAAAAAGGTTTAGTGCGTTATGAATACGGGCTAGGTTACCAAAAGTAAAAATGTGAACTAAATAAGGCCGGGAGTAGTTTTTATTGTTTAAAACACGATTTCTCGACCAGAATATGCTTTTTCAAAAAAGCCATTTTCCCATGGCGAGAGACTCATTTTCTGTGAGAAAACGCATTAAAAGGAGGGATTTCATCAGAAACACTAAAGATACACATTGTACTTGTCTGAAAACGCACAGAACCTTGAAATAGAAGGTTTCTCACCAAAAAACGCATTGGTGAAAACCCTATTTTAAGGCTCTGAGCGTTTGCACACATGTACAACAGGCATGTTTAAACTATAACGTTTTTAGTAAAATCATGTTTCTCGAGGAGAACACGCGTTTAAAGCCATAAAAAGATTTCACTCAGTTTTGGCAGTGGACCAAGCTACCAACAACCTAAACAACATTGACATTGGGTGAAATCATGTAACTCTTAAGGATGTGTTGCAGACTTGTTGAATAGATTCATTTTTCTTGTTTTGTTTGTTTTTGATGAAATTGTGCTTTTCTTGTCGAGAAAAGGCGTTTAACGCGATAAAAAGGTTTAGTGCGTTATGAATACGGGCTAGGTTACCAAAAGTAAAAATGTGAACTAAATAATAAGGCCGGGAGTCGTTTTTATTGTTTAAAACACGATTTCTCGACCAGAATATGCTTTTTCAAAAAAAGCCATTTTCCCATGGCGAGAGACTCATTTTCTGTGAGAAAACGCATTAAAAGGAGGGATTTCATCAGAAACACTAAAAATACACATTGTACTTGTCTGAAAACGCACAGAACCTTGAAATAGAAGGTTTCTCACCAAAAAACACATTGGTGAAAACCCTATTTTAAGGCTCTGAGTGTTTGCACACATGTACAACAGGCATGTTTAAACTACAACGTTTTTAGTGAAATCATGTTTCTCTCGAGGAGAACACGCGTTTAAAGCCATAAAAAGATTTCACTGTGTTTTGGCATTGGACCAAGCTACCAACAACCAAAAACAACGATCAGAACTGGAGAAATTACACATTGACATTGGGTGAAATCATGTAACTCTTAAGGATGTGTTGCAGACCTGTTGAATAGATTCATTTTTCTTGTTTTGTTTGTTTTTGATGAAATTGTGCTTTTCTTGTCGAGAAAAGGCGTTTAACGCGATAAAAAGGTTTAGTGCGTTATGAATACGGGCTAGGTTACCAAAAGTAAAAATGTGAACTAAATAAGGCCGGGAGTCGTTTTTATTGTTTAAAACATGATTTCTCGACCAGAATATGCTTTTTCAAAAAAGCCATTTTCCCATGGCGAGACTCATTTTCTGTGAGAAAATGCATTAAAAGGAGGGATTTCATCAGAAACACTAAAAATACACATTGTACTTGTCTGAAAACGCACAGAACCTTGAAATAGAAGGTTTCTCACCAAAAAACACATTGGTGAAAACCCTATTTTAAGGCTCTGAGTGTTTACACACATGTACAACAGGCATGTTTAAACTATAACGTTTTTAGTGAAATCATGTTTCTCGAGGAGAAAACGCGTTTAAAGCCATAAAAAGATTTCACTGTGTTTTGGCATTGGACCAAGCTACCAACAACCTAAACAACGATCAGAACTGGAGAAATTACACATTGACATTGGGTGAAATCATGTAACTCTTAAGGATGTGTTGCAGACTTGTTGAATAGATTCATTTTTCTTGTTTTGTTTGTTTTTGATGAAATTGTGCTTTTCTTGTCGAGAAAAGGCGTTTAACGCGATAAAAAGGTTTAGTGCGTTATGAATACGGGCTAGGTTACCAAAAGTAAAAATGTGAACTAAATAATAAGGCCGGGAGTCGTTTTTATTGTTTAAAACACGATTTCTCGACCAGAATATGCTTTTTCAAAAAAGCCATTTTCCCATGGCGAGAGACTCATTTTCTGTGAGAAAACGCATTAAAAGGAGGCATTTCATCTGAAACACTAAAAATACACATTGTACTTGTCTGAAAACGCACAGAACCTTGAAATAGAAGGTTTCTCACCAAAAAACGCATTGGTGAAAACCCTATTTTAAGGCTCTGAGTGTTTGCACACATGTACAACAGGCATGTTTAAACTATAACGATTTTAGTGAAATCATGTTTCTCTCGAGGAGGACACGCGTTTAAAGCCATAAAAATATTTCACTGTGTTTTGGCATTGGACCAAGCTACCAACAACCAAAAACAACGATCAGAACTGGAGAAATTACACATTGACATTGGGTGAAATCATGTAACTCTTAAGGATGTGTTGCAGACCTGTTGAATATATTCATTTTTCTTGTTTTGTTTGTTTTTGATGAAATTGTGCTTTTCTTGTCGAGAAAAGGCGTTTAACGCGATAAAAAGGTTTAGTGCGTTATGAATACGGGCTAGGTTACCAAAAGTAAAAATGTGAACAAAATAAGGCCGGGAGTCGTTTTTATTGTTTAAAACACGATTTCTCGACCAGAATATGCTTTTTCAAAAAAGCCATTTTCCCATGGCGAGAGACTCATTTTCTGTGAGAAAACGCATTAAAAGGAGGGATTTCATCAGAAACACTAAAAATACAGATTGTACTTGTCTGAAAACGCACAGAACCTTGAAATAGAAGGTTTCTCACCAAAAAACGCATTGGTGAAAACCCTATTTTAAGGCTCTGAGTGTTTGCACACATGTACCACAGGCATGTTTAAACTATAACGTTTTTATTGAAATCATGTTTCTCTCGAGGAGGACACGCGTTTAAAGCCATAAAAAGATTTCACTGTGTTTTGGCATTGGACCAAGCTACCAACAACCTAAACAACGATCAGAACTGGAGAAATTACACATTGACATTGGGTGAAATCATGTAACTCTTAAGGATGTGTTGCAGACTTGTTGAATAGATTCATTTTTGTTTGTTTTTGATGAAATTGTGCTTTTCTTGTCGAAAAAAGGCGTTTAACGCGATAAAAAGGTTTAGTGCTTTATGAATACGGGCTAGGTTACCAAAAGTAAAAATGTGAACTAAATAAGGCCGGGAGTCGTTTTTATTGTTTAAAACACGATTTCTCGACCAGAATATGCTTTTTCAAAAAAGCCATTTTCCCATGGCGAGAGACTCATTTTCTGTGAGAAAACGCATTAAAAGGAGGGATTTCATCAGAAACACTAAAAATACATATACTTGTCTGAAACCGCACAGAACCTTGAAATAGAAGGCTTCTCACCAAAAAACACATTGGTGAAAACCCTATTTTAAGGCTCTGAGTGTTTGCACACAAGTACAACAGGCATGTTTAAACTATAACGTTTTTAGTGAAATCATGTTTATCTCGACGACAAAACGCGTTTAAAGCCATAAAAAGATTTCACTGTGTTTTGGCATTGGACCAAGCTACCAACAACCTAAACAATGATCAGAACTGGAGAAATTACACATTGACATTGGGTTAAATCATGTAACTCTTAAGGATGTGTAGCAGACTTGTTGAATAGATTCATTTTTTTTTGTTTTTGATGAAATTCTGCTTTTCTTGTCGAGAAAATGCGTTTAACGCGATAAAAAGATTTAGTGCGTTATGAATACGGGCTAGGTTACCAAAAGTAAAAATGTGAACTAAATAAGGCCGGGAGTCGTTTTTACTGTTTAACACACGATTTCTCGACCAGAATATGCTTTTTCAAAAAAGCCATTTTCCCATGGCGAGAGACTCATTTTCTGTGAGAAAATGCATTAAAAGGAGGGATTTCATAAGAAACACTAAAAATACATATTGCACTTGTCTGAAAACGCACAGCACCTTGAAATAGAAGGTTTCTCACCAAAAAACACATTGGTGAAAACCCCATTTTAAGGCTCTGAGTGTTTGCACACATGTACAACAGGCATGTTAAACTATAACGTTTTTAGTGAAATCATGTTTCTCTCGAGGAGAAAACGCGTTTAAAGCCATAAAAAGAATTCACTGTGCTTTGGCATTGGCCCAAGCTACCAACAACCTAAACAACGATCAGAACTGGAGAAATTACACATTGACATTGGGTGAAATCATGTAACTCTTAAGGATGTGTTGCAGACTTGTTGAATAGATTTATTTTTCTTGTTTTGTTTGTTTTTGATGAAAGTGTGCTTTTCTTGTCGAGAAAAGGCGTTTAACGCGATAAAAAGGTTTAGTGCGTTATGAATACGGGCTAGGTTACCAAAAGTAAAAATGTGAACTAAATAATAAGGCCGGGAGTCGTTTTTATTGTTTAAAACACGATTTCTCGACCAGAATATGCTTTTTCAAAAAAGCCATTTTCCCATGGCGAGAGACTCATTTTCTGTGAGAAAACGCATTAAAAGGAGGAATTTCATCAGAAACACTAAAAATACACATTGTACTTGTCTGAAAACGCACAGAACCTTGAAATAGAAGGTTTCTCACCAAAAAACGCATTGGTGAAAACCCTATTTTAAGGCTCTGAGTGTTTGCACACATGTACAACAGGCATTATTAAACTATAACGTTTTTAGTGAAATCATGTTTCTCGAGGAGAAAACGCGTTTAAAGCCATAAAAACATTTCACTGTGTTTTGGCATTGGACCAAGCTTCCAACAACCTAAACAACGATCAGAACTGGAGAAATAACACATTGACATTGGGTGAAATCATGTAACTCTTAAGGATGTGTTGCAGACTTGTTGAATAGATTCATTTTTCTTGTTTTGTTTGTTTTTGATGAAATTGTGCTTTTCTTGTCGAGAAAAGGCGTTTAACGCGATAAAAAGGTTTAGTGCGTTATGAATACGGGCTAGGTTACCAAAAGTAAAAATGTGAACTAAATAAGGCCGGGAGTCGTTTTTATTGTTTAAAACACGATTTCTCGACCAGAATATGCTTTTTCAAAAAAAGCCCTTTTCCCATGGCGAGAGACTCATTTTCTGTGAGAAAACGCATTAAAAGGAGGGATTTCATCAGAAACACTAAAAATACACATTGTACTTGTCTGAAAACGCACAGAACCTTGAAATAGAAGGTTTCTCACCAAAAAACACATTGGTGAAAACCCTATTTTAAAGCTCTGAGTGTTTGCACACATGTACAACAGGCATGTTTAAACTATAACGTTTTTAGTGAAATCATGTTTCTCTCGAGGAGAACACGCGTTTAAAGCCATAAAAAGATTTCACTGTGTTTTGGCATTGGACCAAGCTACCAACAACCTAAACAACGATCAGAACTGGAGAAATTACACATTGACATCGGGTGAAATCATGTAACTCTTAAGGATGTGTTGCAGACTTGTTGAATAGATTCATTTTTCTTGTTTTGTTTGTTTTTGATGAAATTGTGCTTTTCTTGTCGAGAAAAGGCGTTTAACGCGATAAAAAGGTTTAGTGCGTTATGAATACGGGCTAGGTTACCAAAAGTAAAAATGTGAACTAAATAAGGCCGGGAGTAGTTTTTATTGTTTAAAACACGATTTCTCGACCAGAATATGCTTTTTCAAAAAAGCCATTTTCCCATGGCGAGAGACTCATTTTCTGTGAGAAAACGCATTAAAAGGAGGGATTTCATCAGAAACACTAAAGATACACATTGTACTTGTCTGAAAACGCACAGAACCTTGAAATAGAAGGTTTCTCACCAAAAAACGCATTGGTGAAAACCCTATTTTAAGGCTCTGAGTGTTTGCACACATGTACAACAGGCATGTTTAAACTATAACGTTTTTAGTAAAATCATGTTTCTCGAGGAGAACACGCGTTTAAAGCCATAAAAAGATTTCACTCAGTTTTGGCAGTGGACCAAGCTACCAACAACCTAAACAACATTGACATTGGGTGAAATCATGTAACTCTTAAGGATGTGTTGCAGACTTGTTGAATAGATTCATTTTTCTTGTTTTGTTTGTTTTTGATGAAATTGTGCTTTTCATGTCGAGAAAAGGCGTTTAACGCGATAAAAAGGTTTAGTGCGTTATGAATACGGGCTAGGTTACCAAAAGTAAAAATGTGAACTAAATAAGGCCGGGAGTCGTTTTTATTGTTTAAAACACGATTTCTCGACCAGAATATGCTTTTTCAAAAAAGCCATTTTCCCATGGCGAGAGACTCATTTTCTGTGAGAAAACGCATTAAAAGGAGGGATTTCATAAGAAACACTAAAAATACATATTGCACTTGTCTGAAAACGCACAGCACCTTGAAATAGAAGGTTTCTCACCAAAAAACACATTGGTGAAAACCCCATTTTAAGGCTCTGAGTGTTTGCACACATGTACAACAGGCATGTTAAACTATAACGTTTTTAGTGAAATCATGTTTCTCTCGAGGAGAAAACGCGTTTAAAGCCATAAAAAGAATTCACTGTGCTTTGGCATTGGCCCAAGCTACCAACAACCTAAACAACGATCAGAACTGGAGAAATTACACATTGACATTGGGTGAAATCATGTAACTCTTAAGGATGTGTTGCAGACTTGTTGAATAGATTTATTTTTCTTGTTTTGTTTGTTTTTGATGAAAGTGTGCTTTTCTTGTCGAGAAAAGGCGTTTAACGCGATAAAAAGGTTTAGTGCGTTATGAATACGGGCTAGGTTACCAAAAGTAAAAATGTGAACTAAATAATAAGGCCGGGAGTCGTTTTTATTGTTTAAAGCACGATTTCTCGACCAGAATATGCTTTTTCAAAAAAGCCATTTTCCCATGGCGAGAGACTCATTTTCTGTGAGAAAACGCATTAAAAGGAGGAATTTCATCAGAAACACTAAAAATACACATTGTACTTGTCTGAAAACGCACAGAACCTTGAAATAGAAGGTTTCTCACCAAAAAACGCATTGGTGAAAACCCTATTTTAAGGCTCTGAGTGTTTGCACACATGTACAACAGGCATTATTAAACTATAACGTTTTTAGTGAAATCATGTTTCTCGAGGAGAAAACGCGTTTAAAGCCATAAAAACATTTCACTGTGTTTTGGCATTGGACCAAGCTTCCAACAACCTAAACAACGATCAGAACTGGAGAAATAACACATTGACATTGGGTGAAATCATGTAACTCTTAAGGATGTGTTGCAGACTTGTTGAATAGATTCATTTTTCTTGTTTTGTTTTTTTTTTGATGAAATTGTGCTTTTCTTGTCGAGAAAAGGCGTTTAACGCGATAAAAAGGTTTAGTGCGTTATGAATACGGGCCAGGTTACAAAAGTAAAAATGTGAACTAAATAAGGCCGGGAGTCGTTTTTATTGTTTAAAACACGATTTCTCGACCAGAATATGCTTTTTCAAAAAAGCCCTTTTCCCATGGCGAGAGACTCATTTTCTGTGAGAAAACGCATTAAAAGGAGGGATTTCATCAGAAACACTAAAAATACAGATTGTACTTGTCTGAAAACGCACAGAACCTTGAAATAGAAGGTTTCTCACCAAAAAACACATTGGTGAAAACCCTATTTTAAAGCTCTGAGTGTTTGCACACATGTACAACAGGCATGTTTAAACTATAACGTTTTTAGTGAAATCATGTTTCTCTCGAGGAGAACACGCGTTTAAAGCCATAAAAAGATTTCACTGTGTTTTGGCATTGGACCAAGCTACCAACAACCTAAACAACGATCAGAACTGGAGAAATTACACATTGACATCGGGTGAAATCATGTAACTCTTAAGGATGTGTTGCAGACTTGTTGAATAGATTCATTTTTCTTGTTTTGTTTGTTTTTGATGAAATTGTGCTTTTCTTGTCGAGAAAAGGCGTTTAACGCGATAAAAAGGTTTAGTGCGTTATGAATACGGGCTAGGTTACCAAAAGTAAAAATGTGAACTAAATAAGGCCGGGAGTAGTTTTTATTGTTTAAAACACGATTTCTCGACCAGAATATGCTTTTTCAAAAAAGTCATTTTCCCATGGCGAGAGACTCATTTTCTGTGAGAAAACGCATTAAAAGGAGGGATTTCATCAGAAACACTAAAGATACACATTGTACTTGTCTGAAAACGCACAGAACCTTGAAATAGAAGGTTTCTCACCAAAAAACGCATTGGTGAAAACCCTATTTTAAGGCTCTGAGCGTTTGCACACATGTACAACAGGCATGTTTAAACTATAACGTTTTTAGTAAAATCATGTTTCTCGAGGAGAACACGCGTTTAAAGCCATAAAAAGATTTCACTCAGTTTTGGCAGTGGACCAAGCTACCAACAACCTAAACAACATTGACATTGGGTGAAATCATGTAACTCTTAAGGATGTGTTGCAGACTTGTTGAATAGATTCATTTTTCTTGTTTTGTTTGTTTTTGATGAAATTGTGCTTTTCTTGTCGAGAAAAGGCGTTTAACGCGATAAAAAGGTTTAGTGCGTTATGAATACGGGCTAGGTTACCAAAAGTAAAAATGTGAACTAAATAATAAGGCCGGGAGTCGTTTTTATTGTTTAAAACACGATTTCTCGACCAGAATATGCTTTTTCAAAAAAAGCCATTTTCCCATGGCGAGAGACTCATTTTCTGTGAGAAAACGCATTAAAAGGAGGGATTTCATCAGAAACACTAAAAATACACATTGTACTTGTCTGAAAACGCACAGAACCTTGAAATAGAAGGTTTCTCACCAAAAAACACATTGGTGAAAACCCTATTTTAAGGCTCTGAGTGTTTGCACACATGTACAACAGGCATGTTTAAACTACAACGTTTTTAGTGAAATCATGTTTCTCTCGAGGAGAACACGCGTTTAAAGCCATAAAAAGATTTCACTGTGTTTTGGCATTGGACCAAGCTACCAACAACCAAAAACAACGATCAGAACTGGAGAAATTACACATTGACATTGGGTGAAATCATGTAACTCTTAAGGATGTGTTGCAGACCTGTTGAATAGATTCATTTTTCTTGTTTTGTTTGTTTTTGATGAAATTGTGCTTTTCTTGTCGAGAAAAGGCGTTTAACGCGATAAAAAGGTTTAGTGCGTTATGAATACGGGCTAGGTTACCAAAAGTAAAAATGTGAACTAAATAAGGCCGGGAGTCGTTTTTATTGTTTAAAACATGATTTCTCGACCAGAATATGCTTTTTCAAAAAAGCCATTTTCCCATGGCGAGACTCATTTTCTGTGAGAAAATGCATTAAAAGGAGGGATTTCATCAGAAACACTAAAAATACACATTGTACTTGTCTGAAAACGCACAGAACCTTGAAATAGAAGGTTTCTCACCAAAAAACACATTGGTGAAAACCCTATTTTAAGGCTCTGAGTGTTTACACACATGTACAACAGGCATGTTTAAACTATAACGTTTTTAGTGAAATCATGTTTCTCGAGGAGAAAACGCGTTTAAAGCCATAAAAAGATTTCACTGTGTTTTGGCATTGGACCAAGCTACCAACAACCTAAACAACGATCAGAACTGGAGAAATAACACATTGACATTGGGTGAAATCATGTAACTCTTAAGGATGTGTTGCAGACTTGTTGAATAGATTCATTTTTCTTGTTTTGTTTTTTTTTGATGAAATTGTGCTTTTCTTGTCGAGAAAAGGCGTTTAACGCGATAAAAAGGTTTAGTGCGTTATGAATACGGGCTAGGTTACCAAAAGTAAAAATGTGAACTAAATAAGGCCGGGAGTCGTTTTTATTGTTTAAAACACGATTTCTCGACCAGAATATGCTTTTTCAAAAAAGCCATTTTCCCATGGCGAGAGACTCATTTTCTGTGAGAAAATGCATTAAAAGGAGGGATTTCATCAGAAACACTAAAAATACACATTGTACTTGTCTGAAAACGCACAGAACCTTGAAATAGAAGGTTTCTCACCAAAAAACACATTGGTGAAAACCCTATTTTAAGGCTCTGAGTGTTTACACACATGTACAACAGGCATGTTTAAACTATAACGTTTTTAGTGAAATCATGTTTCTCGAGGAGAAAACGCGTTTAAAGCCATAAAAAGATTTCACTGTGTTTTGGCATTGGACCAAGCTACCAACAACCTAAACAACGATCAGAACTGGAGAAATAACACATTGACATTGGGTGAAATCATGTAACTCTTAAGGATGTGTTGCAGACTTGTTGAATAGATTCATTTTTCTTGTTTTGTTTGTTTTTGATGAAATTGTGCTTTTCTTGTCGAGAAAAGGCGTTTAACGCGATAAAAAGGTTTAGTGCGTTATGAATACGGGCTAGGTTACCAAAAGTAAAAATGTGAACTAAATAATAAGGCCGGGAGTCGTTTTTATTGTTTAAAACACGATTTCTCGACCAGAATATGCTTTTTCAAAAAAAGCCATTTTCCCATGGCGAGAGACTCATTTTCTGTGAGAAAACGCATTAAAAGGAGGGATTTCATCAGAAACACTAAAAATACACATTGCACTTGTCTGAAAACGCACAGAACCTTGAAATAGAAGGTTTCTCACCAAAAAACGCATTGGTGAAAACCCTATTTTAAGGCTCTGAGTGTTTGCACACATGTACAACTGGCATGTTTAAACTATAACGTTTTTAGTGAAATCATGTTTCTCTCGAGGAGGACACGCGTTTAAAGCCATAAAAAGATTTCACTGTGTTTTGGCATTGGACCAAGCTACCAACAACCTAAACAATGATCAGAACTGGAGAAATTACACATTGACATTGGGTGAAATCATGTAACTCTTAAGGATGTGTTGCAGACTTGTTGAATAGATTCATTTTTCTTGTTTTGTTTGTTTTTGATGAAATTGTGCTTTTCTTGTCGAGAAAAGGCGTTTAACGCGATAAAAAGGTTTAGTGCGTTATGAATACGGGCTAGGTTACCAAAAGTAAAAATGTGAACTAAATAATAAGGCCGGGAGTCGTTTTTATTGTTTAAAACACGATTTCTCGACCAGAATATGCTTTTTCAAAAAAGACATTTTCCCATTGCGAGAGACTCATTTTCTGTGAGAAAATGCATTAAAAGGAGGGATTTGATCAGAAACACTAAAAATACACATTGTACTTGTCTGAAACCGCACAGAACCTTGAAATAGAAGGTTTCTCACCAAAAAACGCATTGGTGAAAACCCTATTTTAAGGCTCTGAGTGTTTACACACATTTACAACAGGCATGTTTAAACTATAACGTTTTTAGTGAAATCATGTTTCTCGAGGAGAAAACGCGTTTAAAGCCATAAAAAGATTTCACTGTGTTTTGACATTGGACCAAGCTACCAACAACCTAAACAACGATCAGAACTGGAGAAATAACACATTGACATTGGGTGAAATCATGTAACTCTTAAGGATGTGTTGCAGACTTGTTGAATAGATTCATTTTTCTTGTTTTGTTTGTTTTTGATGAAATTGTGCTTTTCTTGTCGAGAAAAGGCGTTTAACGCGATAAAAAGGTTTAGTGCGTTATGAATACGGGCTAGGTTACCAAAAGTAAAAATGTGAACTAAATAAGGCCGGGAGTCGTTTTTATTGTTTAAAACACGATTTCTCGACCAGAATATGCTTTTTCAAAAAAGCCATTTTCCCATGGCGAGAGACTCATTTTCTGTGAGAAAATGCATTAAAAGGAGGGATTTCATCAGAAACACTAAAAATACACATTGTACTTGTCTGAAAACGCACAGAACCTTGAAATAGAAGGTTTCTCACCAAAAAACACATTGGTGAAAACCCTATTTTAAGGCTCTGAGTGTTTACACACATGTACAACAGGCATGTTTAAACTATAACGTTTTTAGTGAAATCATGTTTCTCGAGGAGAAAACGCGTTTAAAGCCATAAAAAGATTTCACTGTGTTTTGGCATTGGACCAAGCTACCAACAACCTAAACAACGATCAGAACTGGAGAAATTACACATTGACATTGGGTTAAATCATGTAACTCTTAAGGATGTGTTGCAGACTTGTTGAATAGATTCATTTTTCTTGTTTTGTTTGTTTTTGATGAAATTGTGCTTTTCTTGTCGAGAAAAGGCGTTTAACGCGATAAAAAGGTTTAGTGCGTTATGAATACGGGCTAGGTTACCAAAAGTACAAATGTGAACTAAATAAGGCCGGGAGTCGTTTTTATTGTTTAAAACACGATTTCTCGACCAGAATATGCTTTTTCAAAAAAGCCATTTTCCCATGGCGAGAGACTCATTTTCTGTGAGAAAACGCATTAAAAGGAGGGATTTCATCAGAAACACTAAAAATACACATTGCACTTGTCTGAAAACGCACAGAACCTTGAAATAGAAGGTTTCTCACCAAAAAACGCATTGGTGAAAACCCTATTTTAAGGCTCTGAGTGTTTGCACACATGTACAACAGGCATGTTTAAACTATAACGTTTTTAGTAAAATCATGTTTCTCGAGGAGAACACGCGTTTAAAGCCATAAAAAGATTTCACTCAGTTTTGGCAGTGGACCAAGCTACCAACAACCTAAACAACATTGACATTGGGTGAAATCATGTAACTCTTAAGGATGTGTTGCAGACTTGTTGAATAGATTCATTTTTCTTGTTTTGTTTGTTTTTGATGAAATTGTGCTTTTCTTGTCGAGAAAAGGCGTTTAACGCGATAAAAAGGTTTAGTGCGTTATGAATACGGGCTAGGTTACCAAAAGTAAAAATGTGAACTAAATAATAAGGCCGGGAGTCGTTTTTATTGTTTAAAACACGATTTCTCGACCAGAATATGCTTTTTCAAAAAAAGCCATTTTCCCATGGCGAGAGACTCATTTTCTGTGAGAAAACGCATTAAAAGGAGGGATTTCATCAGAAACACTAAAAATACACATTGTACTTGTCTGAAAACGCACAGAACCTTGAAATAGAAGGTTTCTCACCAAAAAACACATTGGTGAAAACCCTATTTTAAGGCTCTGAGTGTTTGCACACATGTACAACAGGCATGTTTAAACTACAACGTTTTTAGTGAAATCATGTTTCTCTCGAGGAGAACACGCGTTTAAAGCCATAAAAAGATTTCACTGTGTTTTGGCATTGGACCAAGCTACCAACAACCAAAAACAACGATCAGAACTGGAGAAATTACACATTGACATTGGGTGAAATCATGTAACTCTTAAGGATGTGTTGCAGACCTGTTGAATAGATTCATTTTTCTTGTTTTGTTTGTTTTTGATGAAATTGTGCTTTTCTTGTCGAGAAAAGGCGTTTAACGCGATAAAAAGGTTTAGTGCGTTATGAATACGGGCTAGGTTACCAAAAGTAAAAATGTGAACTAAATAAGGCCGGGAGTCGTTTTTATTGTTTAAAACATGATTTCTCGACCAGAATATGCTTTTTCAAAAAAGCCATTTTCCCATGGCGAGACTCATTTTCTGTGAGAAAATGCATTAAAAGGAGGGATTTCATCAGAAACACTAAAAATACACATTGTACTTGTCTGAAAACGCACAGAACCTTGAAATAGAAGGTTTCTCACCAAAAAACACATTGGTGAAAACCCTATTTTAAGGCTCTGAGTGTTTACACACATGTACAACAGGCATGTTTAAACTATAACGTTTTTAGTGAAATCATGTTTCTCGAGGAGAAAACGCGTTTAAAGCCATAAAAAGATTTCACTGTGTTTTGGCATTGGACCAAGCTACCAACAACCTAAACAACGATCAGAACTGGAGAAATAACACATTGACATTGGGTGAAATCATGTAACTCTTAAGGATGTGTTGCAGACTTGTTGAATAGATTCATTTTTCTTGTTTTGTTTTTTTTTGATGAAATTGTGCTTTTCTTGTCGAGAAAAGGCGTTTAACGCGATAAAAAGGTTTAGTGCGTTATGAATACGGGCTAGGTTACCAAAAGTAAAAATGTGAACTAAATAAGGCCGGGAGTCGTTTTTATTGTTTAAAACACGATTTCTCGACCAGAATATGCTTTTTCAAAAAAGCCATTTTCCCATGGCGAGAGACTCATTTTCTGTGAGAAAATGCATTAAAAGGAGGGATTTCATCAGAAACACTAAAAATACACATTGTACTTGTCTGAAAACGCACAGAACCTTGAAATAGAAGGTTTCTCACCAAAAAACACATTGGTGAAAACCCTATTTTAAGGCTCTGAGTGTTTACACACATGTACAACAGGCATGTTTAAACTATAACGTTTTTAGTGAAATCATGTTTCTCGAGGAGAAAACGCGTTTAAAGCCATAAAAAGATTTCACTGTGTTTTGGCATTGGACCAAGCTACCAACAACCTAAACAACGATCAGAACTGGAGAAATAACACATTGACATTGGGTGAAATCATGTAACTCTTAAGGATGTGTTGCAGACTTGTTGAATAGATTCATTTTTCTTGTTTTGTTTGTTTTTGATGAAATTGTGCTTTTCTTGTCGAGAAAAGGCGTTTAACGCGATAAAAAGGTTTAGTGCGTTATGAATACGGGCTAGGTTACCAAAAGTAAAAATGTGAACTAAATAATAAGGCCGGGAGTCGTTTTTATTGTTTAAAACACGATTTCTCGACCAGAATATGCTTTTTCAAAAAAAGCCATTTTCCCATGGCGAGAGACTCATTTTCTGTGAGAAAACGCATTAAAAGGAGGGATTTCATCAGAAACACTAAAAATACACATTGCACTTGTCTGAAAACGCACAGAACCTTGAAATAGAAGGTTTCTCACCAAAAAACGCATTGGTGAAAACCCTATTTTAAGGCTCTGAGTGTTTGCACACATGTACAACTGGCATGTTTAAACTATAACGTTTTTAGTGAAATCATGTTTCTCTCGAGGAGGACACGCGTTTAAAGCCATAAAAAGATTTCACTGTGTTTTGGCATTGGACCAAGCTACCAACAACCTAAACAATGATCAGAACTGGAGAAATTACACATTGACATTGGGTGAAATCATGTAACTCTTAAGGATGTGTTGCAGACTTGTTGAATAGATTCATTTTTCTTGTTTTGTTTGTTTTTGATGAAATTGTGCTTTTCTTGTCGAGAAAAGGCGTTTAACGCGATAAAAAGGTTTAGTGCGTTATGAATACGGGCTAGGTTACCAAAACTAAAAATGTGAACTAAATAATAAGGCCGGGAGTCGTTTTTATTGTTTAAAACACGATTTCTCGACCAGAATATGCTTTTTCAAAAAAGACATTTTCCCATTGCGAGAGACTCATTTTCTGTGAGAAAATGCATTAAAAGGAGGGATTTGATCAGAAACACTAAAAATACACATTGCACTTGTCTGAAAACGCACAGAACCTTGAAATAGAAGGTTTCTCACCAAAAAACGCATTGGTGAAAACCCTATTTTAAGGCTCTGAGTGTTTGCACACATGTACAACTGGCATGTTTAAACTATAACGTTTTTAGTGAAATCATGTTTCTCTCGAGGAGGACACGCGTTTAAAGCCATAAAAAGATTTCACTGTGTTTTGGCATTGGACCAAGCTACCAACAACCTAAACAATGATCAGAACTGGAGAAATTACACATTGACATTGGGTGAAATCATGTAACTCTTAAGGATGTGTTGCAGACTTGTTGAATAGATTCATTTTTCTTGTTTTGTTTGTTTTTGATGAAATTGTGCTTTTCATGTCGAGAAAAGGCGTTTAACGCGATAAAAAGGTTTAGTGCGTTATGAATACGGGCTAGGTTACCAAAAGTAAAAATGTGAACTAAATAATAAGGCCGGGAGTCGTTTTTATTGTTTAAAACACGATTTCTCGACCAGAATATGCTTTTTCAAAAAAGACATTTTCCCATTGCGAGAGACTCATTTTCTGTGAGAAAATGCATTAAAAGGAGGGATTTCATCAGAAACACTAAAAATACACATTGTACTTGTCTGAAACCGCACAGAACCTTGAAATAGAAGGTTTCTCACCAAAAAACGCATTGGTGAAAACCCTATTTTAAGGCTCTGAGTGTTTACACACATTTACAACAGGCATGTTTAAACTATAACGTTTTTAGTGAAATCATGTTTCTCGAGGAGAAAACGCGTTTAAAGCCATAAAAAGATTTCACTGTGTTTTGACATTGGACCAAGCTACCAACAACCTAAACAACGATCAGAACTGGAGAAATAACACATTGACATTGGGTGAAATCATGTAACTCTTAAGGATGTGTTGCAGACTTGTTGAATAGATTCATTTTTCTTGTTTTGTTTGTTTTTGATGAAATTGTGCTTTTCTTGTCGAGAAAAGGCGTTTAACGCGATAAAAAGGTTTAGTGCGTTATGAATACGGGCTAGGTTACCAAAAGTAAAAATGTGAACTAAATAATAAGGCCGGGAGTCGTTTTTATTGTTTAAAACACGATTTCTCGACCAGAATATGCTTTTTCAAAAAAGACATTTTCCCATTGCGAGAGACTCATTTTCTGTGAGAAAATGCATTAAAAGGAGGGATTTCATCAGAAACACTAAAAATACACATTGTACTTGTCTGAAACCGCACAGAACCTTGAAATAGAAGGTTTCTCACCAAAAAACACATTGGTGAAAACCCTATTTTAAGGCTCTGAGTGTTTGCACACATGTACAACAGGCATGTTTAAACTACAACGTTTTTAGTGAAATCATGTTTCTCTCGAGGAGAACACGCGTTTAAAGCCATAAAAAGATTTCACTGTGTTTTGGCATTGGACCAAGCTACCAACAACCAAAAACAACGATCAGAACTGGAGAAATTACACATTGACATTGGGTGAAATCATGTAACTCTTAAGGATGTGTTGCAGACCTGTTGAATAGATTCATTTTTCTTGTTTTGTTTGTTTTTGATGAAATTGTGCTTTTCTTGTCGAGAAAAGGCGTTTAACGCGATAAAAAGGTTTAGTGCGTTATGAATACGGGCTAGGTTACCAAAAGTAAAAATGTGAACTAAATAATAAGGCCGGGAGTCGTTTTTATTGTTTAAAACACGATTTCTCGACCAGAATATGCTTTTTCAAAAAAGACATTTTCCCATTGCGAGAGACTCATTTTCTGTGAGAAAATGCATTAAAAGGAGGGATTTGATCAGAAACACTAAAAATACACATTGTACTTGTCTGAAACCGCACAGAACCTTGAAATAGAAGGTTTCTCACCAAAAAACGCATTGGTGAAAACCCTATTTTAAGGCTCTGAGTGTTTACACACATTTACAACAGGCATGTTTAAACTATAACGTTTTTAGTGAAATCATGTTTCTCGAGGAGAAAACGCGTTTAAAGCCATAAAAAGATTTCACTGTGTTTTGACATTGGACCAAGCTACCAACAACCTAAACAACGATCAGAACTGGAGAAATAACACATTGACATTGGGTGAAATCATGTAACTCTTAAGGATGTGTTGCAGACTTGTTGAATAGATTCATTTTTCTTGTTTTGTTTGTTTTTGATGAAATTGTGCTTTTCTTGTCGAGAAAAGGCGTTTAACGCGATAAAAAGGTTTAGTGCGTTATGAATACGGGCTAGGTTACCAAAAGTAAAAATGTGAACTAAATAAGGCCGGGAGTCGTTTTTATTGTTTAAAACACGATTTCTCGACCAGAATATGCTTTTTCAAAAAAGCCATTTTCCCATGGCGAGAGACTCATTTTCTGTGAGAAAACGCATTAAAAGGAGGGATTTCATCAGAAACACTAAAAATACACATTGTACTTGTCTGAAAACGCACAGAACCTTGAAATAGAAGGTTTCTCACCAAAAAACGCATTGGTGAAAACCCTATTTTAAGGCTCTGAGTGTTTGCACACATGTACACCAGGCATGTTTAAACTATAACGTTTTTATTGAAATCATGTTTCTCTCGAGGAGGACACGCGTTTAAAGCCATAAAAAGATTTCACTGTGTTTTGGCATTGGACCAAGCTACCAACAACCTAAACAATGATCAGAACTGGAGAAATAACACATTGACATTGGGTGAAATCATGTAACTCTTAAGGATGTGTTGCAGACTTGTTGAATAGATTCATTTTTCTTGTTTTGTTTGTTTTTGATGAAATTGTGCTTTTCTTGTCGAGAAAAGGCGTTTAACGCGATAAAAAGGTTTAGTGCGTTATGAATACGGGCTAGGTTACCAAAAGTAAAAATGTGAACTAAATAATAAGGCCGGGAGTCGTTTTTATTGTTTAAAACACGATTTCTCGACCAGAATATGCTTTTTCAAAAAAGACATTTTCCCATTGCGAGAGACTCATTTTCTGTGAGAAAATGCATTAAAAGGAGGGATTTCATCAGAAACACTAAAAATACACATTGTACTTGTCTGAAACCGCACAGAACCTTGAAATAGAAGGTTTCTCACCAAAAAACACATTGGTGAAAACCCTATTTTAAGGCTCTGAGTGTTTGCACACATGTACAACAGGCATGTTTAAACTACAACGTTTTTAGTGAAATCATGTTTCTCTCGAGGAGAACACGCGTTTAAAGCCATAAAAAGATTTCACTGTGTTTTGGCATTGGACCAAGCTACCAACAACCAAAAACAACGATCAGAACTGGAGAAATTACACATTGACATTGGGTGAAATCATGTAACTCTTAAGGATGTGTTGCAGACCTGTTGAATAGATTCATTTTTCTTGTTTTGTTTGTTTTTGATGAAATTGTGCTTTTCTTGTCGAGAAAAGGCGTTTAACGCGATAAAAAGGTTTAGTGCGTTATGAATACGGGCTAGGTTACCAAAAGTAAAAATGTGAACTAAATAAGGCCGGGAGTCGTTTTTATTGTTTAAAACACGATTTCTCGACCAGAATATGCTTTTTCAAAAAAGCCATTTTCCCATGGCGAGAGACTCATTTTCTGTGAGAAAATGCATTAAAAGGAGGGATTTCATCAGAAACACTAAAAATACACATTGTACTTGTCTGAAACCGCACAGAACCTTGAAATAGAAGGTTTCTCACCAAAAAACACATTGGTGAAAACCCTATTTTAAGGCTCTGAGTGTTTGCACACATGTACAACAGGCATGTTTAAACTACAACGTTTTTAGTGAAATCATGTTTCTCTCGAGGAGAACACGCGTTTAAAGCCATAAAAAGATTTCACTGTGTTTTGGCATTGGACCAAGCTACCAACAACCAAAAACAACGATCAGAACTGGAGAAATTACACATTGACATTGGGTGAAATCATGTAACTCTTAAGGATGTGTTGCAGACCTGTTGAATAGATTCATTTTTCTTGTTTTGTTTGTTTTTGATGAAATTGTGCTTTTCTTGTCGAGAAAAGGCGTTTAACGCGATAAAAAGGTTTAGTGCGTTATGAATACGGGCTAGGTTACCAAAACTAAAAATGTGAACTAAATAATAAGGCCGGGAGTCGTTTTTATTGTTTAAAACACGATTTCTCGACCAGAATATGCTTTTTCAAAAAAGCCATTTTCCCATGGCGAGAGACTCATTTTCTGTGAGAAAATGCATTAAAAGGAGGGATTTCATCAGAAACACTAAAAATACACATTGTACTTGTCTGAAACCGCACAGAACCTTGAAATAGAAGGTTTCTCACCAAAAAACGCATTGGTGAAAACCCTATTTTAAGGCTCTGAGTGTTTACACACATTTACAACAGGCATGTTTAAACTATAACGTTTTTAGTGAAATCATGTTTCTCGAGGAGAAAACGCGTTTAAAGCCATAAAAAGATTTCACTGTGTTTTGACATTGGACCAAGCTACCAACAACCTAAACAACGATCAGAACTGGAGAAATAACACATTGACATTGGGTGAAATCATGTAACTCTTAAGGATGTGTTGCAGACTTGTTGAATAGATTCATTTTTCTTGTTTTGTTTGTTTTTGATGAAATTGTGCTTTTCTTGTCGAGAAAAGGCGTTTAACGCGATAAAAAGGTTTAGTGCGTTATGAATACGGGCTAGGTTACCAAAAGTACAAATGTGAACTAAATAAGGCCCGGAGTCGTTTTTATTGTTTAAAACACGATTTCTCGACCAGAATATGCTTTTTCAAAAAAGCCATTTTCCCATGGCGAGAGACTCATTTTCTGTGAGAAAACGCATTAAAAGGAGGGATTTCATCAGAAACACTAAAAATACACATTGTACTTGTCTGAAAACGCACAGAACCTTGAAATAGAAGGTTTCTCACCAAAAAACGCATTGGTGAAAACCCTATTTTAAGGCTCTGAGTGTTTGCACACATGTACAACAGGCATGTTTAAACTATAACGTTTTTATTGAAATCATGTTTCTCTCGAGGAGGACACGCGTTTAAAGCCATAAAAAGATTTCACTGTGTTTTGGCATTGGCCCAAGCTACCAACAACCTAAACAATGATCAGAACTGGAGAAATAACACATTGACATTGGGTGAAATCATGTAACTCTTAAGGATGTGTTGCAGACTTGTTGAATAGATTCATTTTTCTTGTTTTGTTTGTTTTTGATGAAATTGTGCTTTTCTTGTCGAGAAAAGGCGTTTAACGCGATAAAAAGGTTTAGTGCGTTATGAATACGGGCTAGGTTACCAAAAGTAAAAATGTGAACTAAATAATAAGGCCGGGAGTCGTTTTTATTGTTTAAAACACGATTTCTCGACCAGAATATGCTTTTTCAAAAAAGACATTTTCCCATTGCGAGAGACTCATTTTCTGTGAGAAAATGCATTAAAAGGAGGGATTTCATCAGAAACACTAAAAATACACATTGTACTTGTCTGAAACCGCACAGAACCTTGAAATAGAAGGTTTCTCACCAAAAAACACATTGGTGAAAACCCTATTTTAAGGCTCTGAGTGTTTGCACACATGTACAACAGGCATGTTTAAACTACAACGTTTTTAGTGAAATCATGTTTCTCTCGAGGAGAACACGCGTTTAAAGCCATAAAAAGATTTCACTGTGTTTTGGCATTGGACCAAGCTACCAACAACCAAAAACAACGATCAGAACTGGAGAAATTACACATTGACATTGGGTGAAATCATGTAACTCTTAAGGATGTGTTGCAGACCTGTTGAATAGATTCATTTTTCTTGTTTTGTTTGTTTTTGATGAAATTGTGCTTTTCTTGTCGAGAAAAGGCGTTTAACGCGATAAAAAGGTTTAGTGCGTTATGAATACGGGCTAGGTTACCAAAAGTAAAAATGTGAACTAAATAAGGCCGGGAGTCGTTTTTATTGTTTAAAACACGATTTCTCGACCAGAATATGCTTTTTCAAAAAAGCCATTTTCCCATGGCGAGAGACTCATTTTCTGTGAGAAAATGCATTAAAAGGAGGGATTTCATCAGAAACACTAAAAATACACATTGTACTTGTCTGAAAACGCACAGAACCTTGAAATAGAAGGTTTCTCACCAAAAAACACATTGGTGAAAACCCTATTTTAAGGCTCTGAGTGTTTACACACATGTACAACAGGCATGTTTAAACTATAACGTTTTTAGTGAAATCATGTTTCTCGAGGAGAAAACACGTTTAAAGCCATAAAAAGATTTCACTGTGTTTTGGCATTGGACCAAGCTACCAACAACCTAAACAACGATCAGAACTGGAGAAATTACACATTGACATTGGGTGAAATCATGTAACTCTTAAGGATGTGTTGCAGACTTGTTGAATAGATTCATTTTTCTTGTTTTGTTTGTTTTTGATGAAATTGTGCTTTTCTTGTCGAGAAAAGGCGTTTAACGCGATAAAAAGGTTTAGTGCGTTATGAATACGGGCTAGGTTACCAAAAGTAAAAATGTGAACTAAATAAGGCCGGGAGTCGTTTTTATTGTTTAAAACACGATTTCTCGACCAGAATATGCTTTTTCAAAAAAGCCATTTTCCCATGGCGAGAGACTCATTTTCTGTGAGAAAATGCATTAAAAGGAGGGATTTCATCAGAAACACTAAAAATACACATTGTACTTGTCTGAAAACGCACAGAACCTTAAAATAGAAGGTTTCTCACCAAAAAACGCATTGGTGAAAACCCTATTTTAAGGCTCTGAGTGTTTACACACATGTACAACAGGCATGTTTAAACTATAACGTTTTTAGTGAAATCATGTTTCTCGAGGAGAAAACACGTTTAAAGCCATAAAAAGATTTCACTGTGTTTTGGCATTGGACCAAGCTACCAACAACCTAAACAACGATCAGAACTGGAGAAATTACACATTGACATTGGGTGAAATCATGTAACTCTTAAGGATGTGTTGCAGACTTGTTGAATAGATTCATTTTTCTTGTTTTGTTTGTTTTTGATGAAATTGTGCTTTTCTTGTCGAGAAAAGGCGTTTAACGCGATAAAAAGGTTTAGTGCGTTATGAATACGGGCTAGGTTACCAAAAGTAAAAATGTGAACTAAATAAGGCCGGGAGTCGTTTTTATTGTTTAAAACACGATTTCTCGACCAGAATATGCTTTTTCAAAATAGCCATTTTCCCATGGCGAGAGACTCATTTTCTGTGAGAAAACGCATTAAAAGGAGGGATTTCATCAGAAACACTAAAAATACACATTGTACTTGTCTGAAAACGCACAGAACCTTAAAATAGAAGGTTTCTCACCAAAAAACGCATTGGTGAAAACCCTATTTTAAGGCTCTGAGTGTTTGCACACATGTACAACAGGCATGTTTAAACTATAACGTTTTTATTGAAATCATGTTTCTCTCGAGGAGGACACGCGTTTAAAGCCATAAAAAGATTTCACTGTGTTTTGGCATTGGACCAAGCTACCAACAACCTAAACAATGATCAGAACTGGAGAAATTACACATTGACATTGGGTGAAATCATGTAACTCTTAAGGATGTGTTGCAGACTTGTTGAATAGATTCATTTTTCTTGTTTTGTTTGTTTTTGATGAAATTGTGCTTTTCCTTTCGAGAAAAGGCGTTTAACGCGATAAAAAGGTTTAGTGCGTTATGAATACGGGCTAGGTTACCAAAAGTAAAAATGTGAACTAAATAATAAGGCCGGGAGTCGTTTTTATTGTTTAAAACACGATTTCTCGACCAGAATATGCTTCTTCAAAAAAAGCCATTTTCCCATGGCGAGAGACTCATTTTCTGTGAGAAAACGCATTAAAAGGAGGGATTTCATCAGAAACACTAAAAATACACATTGTACTTGTCTGAAAACGCACAGAACCTTGAAATAGAAGGTTTCTCACCAAAAAACACATTGGTGAAAACCCTATTTTAAGGCTCTGAGTGTTTGCACACATGTACAACAGGCATGTTTAAACTACAACGTTTTTAGTGAAATCATGTTTCTCTCGAGGAGAACACGCGTTTAAAGCCATAAAAAGATTTCACTGTGTTTTGGCATTGGACCAAGCTACCAACAACCAAAAACAACGATCAGAACTGGAGAAATTACACATTGACATTGGGTGAAATCATGTAACTCTTAAGGATGTGTTGCAGACCTGTTGAATAGATTCATTTTTCTTGTTTTGTTTGTTTTTGATGAAATTGTGCTTTTCTTGTCGAGAAAAGGCGTTTAACGCGATAAAAAGGTTTAGTGCGTTATGAATACGGGCTAGGTTACCAAAAGTAAAAATGTGAACTAAATAAGGCCGGGAGTCGTTTTTATTGTTTAAAACACGATTTCTCGACCAGAATATGCTTTTTCAAAAAAGCCATTTTCCCATGGCGAGAGACTCATTTTCTGTGAGAAAATGCATTAAAAGGAGGGATTTCATCAGAAACACTAAAAATACACATTGTACTTGTCTGAAAACGCACAGAACCTTGAAATAGAAGGTTTCTCACCAAAAAACACATTGGTGAAAACCCTATTTTAAGGCTCTGAGTGTTTGCACACATGTACAACAGGCATGTTTAAACTACAACGTTTTTAGTGAAATCATGTTTCTCTCGAGGAGAACACGCGTTTAAAGCCATAAAAAGATTTCACTCAGTTTTGGCAGTGGACCAAGCTACCAACAACCAAAAACAACGATCAGAACTGGAGAAATTACACATTGACATTGGGTGAAATCATGTAACTCTTAAGGATGTGTTGCAGACCTGTTGAATAGATTCATTTTTCTTGTTTTGTTTGTTTTTGATGAAATTGTGCTTTTCTTGTCGAGAAAAGGCGTTTAACGCGATAAAAAGGTTTAGTGCGTTATGAATACGGGCTAGGTTACCAAAAGTAAAAATGTGAACTAAATAAGGCCGGGAGTCGTTTTTATTGTTTAAAACACGATTTCTCGACCAGAATATGCTTTTTCAAAAAAGCCATTTTCCCATGGCGAGAGACTCATTTTCTGTGAGAAAATGCATTAAAAGGAGGGATTTCATCAGAAACACTAAAAATACACATTGTACTTGTCTGAAAACGCACAGAACCTTGAAATAGAAGGTTTCTCACCAAAAAACACATTGGTGAAAACCCTATTTTAAGGCTCTGAGTGTTTACACACATGTACAACAGGCATGTTTAAACTATAACGTTTTTAGTGAAATCATGTTTCTCGAGGAGAAAACGCGTTTAAAGCCATAAAAAGATTTCACTGTGTTTTGGCATTGGACCAAGCTACCAACAACCTAAACAACGATCAGAACTGGAGAAATTACACATTGACATTGGGTGAAATCATGTAACTCTTAAGGATGTGTTGCAGACTTGTTGAATAGATTCATTTTTCTTGTTTTGTTTGTTTTTGATGAAATTGTGCTTTTCTTGTCGAGAAAAGGCGTTTAACGCGATAAAAAGGTTTAGTGCGTTATGAATACGGGCTAGGTTACCGAAAGTAAAAATGTGAACTAAATAAGGCCGGGAGTCGTTTTTATTGTTTAAAACACGATTTCTCGACCAGAATATGCTTTTTCAAAAAAGCCATTTTCCCATGGCGAGAGACTCATTTTCTGTGAGAAAACGCATTAAAAGGAGGGATTTCATCAGAAACACTAAAAATACACATTGTACTTGTCTGAAAACGCACAGAACCTTGAAATAGAAGGTTTCTCACCAAAAAACGCATTGGTGAAAACCCTATTTTAAGGCTCTGAGTGTTTGCACACATGTACAACAGGCATGCTTAAACTATAACGTTTTTATTGAAATCATGTTTCTCTCGAGGAGGACACGCGTTTAAAGCCATAAAAAGATTTCACTGTGTTTTGGCATTGAACCAAGCTACCAACAACCTAAACAATGATCAGAACTGGAGAAATTACACATTGACATTGGGTGAAATCATGTAACTCTTAAGGATGTGTTGCAGACTTGTTGAATAGATTCATTTTTCTTGTTTTGTTTGTTTTTGATGAAATTGTGCTTTTCTTGTCGAGAAAAGGCGTTTAACGCGATAAAAAGGTTTAGTGCGTTATGAATACGGGCTAGGTTACCAAAAGTAAAAATGTGAACTAAATAAGGCCGGGAGTCGTTTTTATTGTTTAAAACACGATTTCTCGACCAGAATATGCTTTTTCAAAATAGCCATTTTCCCATGGCGAGAGACTCATTTTCTGTGAGAAAACGCATTAAAAGGAGGGATTTCATCAGAAACACTAAAAATACACATTGTACTTGTCTGAAAACGCACAGAACCTTAAAATAGAAGGTTTCTCACCAAAAAACGCATTGGTGAAAACCCTATTTTAAGGCTCTGAGTGTTTGCACACATGTACAACAGGCATGTTTAAACTATAACGTTTTTATTGAAATCATGTTTCTCTCGAGGAGGACACGCGTTTAAAGCCATAAAAAGATTTCACTGTGTTTTGGCATTGGACCAAGCTACCAACAACCAAAAACAACGATCAGAACTGGAGAAATTACACATTGACATTGGGTGAAATCATGTAACTCTTAAGGATGTGTTGCAGACCTGTTGAATAGATTCATTTTTCTTGTTTTGTTTGTTTTTGATGAAATTGTGCTTTTCTTGTCGAGAAAAGGCGTTTAACGCGATAAAAAGGTTTAGTGCGTTATGAATACGGGCTAGGTTACCAAAAGTAAAAATGTGAACTAAATAAGGCCGGGAGTCGTTTTTATTGTTTAAAACACGATTTCTCGACCAGAATATGCTTTTTCAAAAAAGCCATTTTCCCATGGCGAGAGACTCATTTTCTGTGAGAAAATGCATTAAAAGGAGGGATTTCATCAGAAACACTAAAAATACACATTGTACTTGTCTGAAAACGCACAGAACCTTGAAATAGAAGGTTTCTCACCAAAAAACACATTGGTGAAAACCCTATTTTAAGGCTCTGAGTGTTTGCACACATGTACAACAGGCATGTTTAAACTACAACGTTTTTAGTGAAATCATGTTTCTCTCGAGGAGAACACGCGTTTAAAGCCATAAAAAGATTTCACTCAGTTTTGGCAGTGGACCAAGCTACCAACAACCAAAAACAACGATCAGAACTGGAGAAATTACACATTGACATTGGGTGAAATCATGTAACTCTTAAGGATGTGTTGCAGACCTGTTGAATAGATTCATTTTTCTTGTTTTGTTTGTTTTTGATGAAATTGTGCTTTTCTTGTCGAGAAAAGGCGTTTAACGCGATAAAAAGGTTTAGTGCGTTATGAATACGGGCTAGGTTACCAAAAGTAAAAATGTGAACTAAATAAGGCCGGGAGTCGTTTTTATTGTTTAAAACACGATTTCTCGACCAGAATATGCTTTTTCAAAAAAGCCATTTTCCCATGGCGAGAGACTCATTTTCTGTGAGAAAATGCATTAAAAGGAGGGATTTCATCAGAAACACTAAAAATACACATTGTACTTGTCTGAAAACGCACAGAACCTTGAAATAGAAGGTTTCTCACCAAAAAACACATTGGTGAAAACCCTATTTTAAGGCTCTGAGTGTTTACACACATGTACAACAGGCATGTTTAAACTATAACGTTTTTAGTGAAATCATGTTTCTCGAGGAGAAAACGCGTTTAAAGCCATAAAAAGATTTCACTGTGTTTTGGCATTGGACCAAGCTACCAACAACCTAAACAACGATCAGAACTGGAGAAATTACACATTGACATTGGGTGAAATCATGTAACTCTTAAGGATGTGTTGCAGACTTGTTGAATAGATTCATTTTTCTTGTTTTGTTTGTTTTTGATGAAATTGTGCTTTTCTTGTCGAGAAAAGGCGTTTAACGCGATAAAAAGGTTTAGTGCGTTATGAATACGGGCTAGGTTACCGAAAGTAAAAATGTGAACTAAATAAGGCCGGGAGTCGTTTTTATTGTTTAAAACACGATTTCTCGACCAGAATATGGTTTTTCAAAAAAGCCATTTTCCCATGGCGAGAGACTCATTTTCTGTGAGAAAACGCATTAAAAGGAGGGATTTCATCAGAAACACTAAAAATACACATTGTACTTGTCTGAAAACGCACAGAACCTTGAAATAGAAGGTTTCTCACCAAAAAACGCATTGGTGAAAACCCTATTTTAAGGCTCTGAGTGTTTGCACACATGTACAACAGGCATGCTTAAACTATAACGTTTTTATTGAAATCATGTTTCTCTCGAGGAGGACACGCGTTTAAAGCCATAAAAAGATTTCACTGTGTTTTGGCATTGAACCAAGCTACCAACAACCTAAACAATGATCAGAACTGGAGAAATTACACATTGACATTGGGTGAAATCATGTAACTCTTAAGGATGTGTTGCAGACTTGTTGAATAGATTCATTTTTCTTGTTTTGTTTGTTTTTGATGAAATTGTGCTTTTCTTGTCGAGAAAAGGCGTTTAACGCGATAAAAAGGTTTAGTGCGTTATGAATACGGGCTAGGTTACCAAAAGTAAAAATGTGAACTAAATAAGGCCGGGAGTCGTTTTTATTGTTTAAAACACGATTTCTCGACCAGAATATGCTTTTTCAAAATAGCCATTTTCCCATGGCGAGAGACTCATTTTCTGTGAGAAAACGCATTAAAAGGAGGGATTTCATCAGAAACACTAAAAATACACATTGTACTTGTCTGAAAACGCACAGAACCTTAAAATAGAAGGTTTCTCACCAAAAAACGCATTGGTGAAAACCCTATTTTAAGGCTCTGAGTGTTTGCACACATGTACAACAGGCATGTCTAAACTATAACGTTTTTATTGAAATCATGTTTCTCTCGAGGAGGACACGCGTTTAAAGCCATAAAAAGATTTCACTGTGTTTTGGCATTGGACCAAGCTACCAACAACCTAAACAATGATCAGAACTGGAGAAATTACACATTGACATTGGGTGAAATCATGTAACTCTTAAGGATGTGTTGCAGACTTGTTGAATAGATTCATTTTTCTTGTTTTGTTTGTTTTTGATGAAATTGTGCTTTTCCTTTCGAGAAAAGGCGTTTAACGCGATAAAAAGGTTTAGTGCGTTATGAATACGGGCTAGGTTACCAAAAGTAAAAATGTGAACTAAATAATAAGGCCGGGAGTCGTTTTTATTGTTTAAAACACGATTTCTCGACCAGAATATGCTTCTTCAAAAAAAGCCATTTTCCCATGGCGAGAGACTCATTTTCTGTGAGAAAACGCATTAAAAGGAGGGATTTCATCAGAAACACTAAAAATACACATTGTACTTGTCTGAAAACGCACAGAACCTTGAAATAGAAGGTTTCTCACCAAAAAACACATTGGTGAAAACCCTATTTTAAGGCTCTGAGTGTTTGCACACATGTACAACAGGCATGTTTAAACTACAACGTTTTTAGTGAAATCATGTTTCTCTCGAGGAGAACACGCGTTTAAAGCCATAAAAAGATTTCACTGTGTTTTGGCATTGGACCAAGCTACCAACAACCAAAAACAACGATCAGAACTGGAGAAATTACACATTGACATTGGGTGAAATCATGTAACTCTTAAGGATGTGTTGCAGACCTGTTGAATAGATTCATTTTTCTTGTTTTGTTTGTTTTTGATGAAATTGTGCTTTTCTTGTCGAGAAAAGGCGTTTAACGCGATAAAAAGGTTTAGTGCGTTATGAATACGGGCTAGGTTACCAAAAGTAAAAATGTGAACTAAATAAGGCCGGGAGTCGTTTTTATTGTTTAAAACACGATTTCTCGACCAGAATATGCTTTTTCAAAAAAGCCATTTTCCCATGGCGAGAGACTCATTTTCTGTGAGAAAATGCATTAAAAGGAGGGATTTCATCAGAAACACTAAAAATACACATTGTACTTGTCTGAAAACGCACAGAACCTTGAAATAGAAGGTTTCTCACCAAAAAACACATTGGTGAAAACCCTATTTTAAGGCTCTGAGTGTTTACACACATGTACAACAGGCATGTTTAAACTATAACGTTTTTAGTGAAATCATGTTTCTCGAGGAGAAAACGCGTTTAAAGCCATAAAAAGATTTCACTGTGTTTTGGCATTGGACCAAGCTACCAACAACCTAAACAACGATCAGAACTGGAGAAATTACACATTGACATTGGGTGAAATCATGTAACTCTTAAGGATGTGTTGCAGACTTGTTGAATAGATTCATTTTTCTTGTTTTGTTTGTTTTTGATGAAATTGTGCTTTTCTTGTCGAGAAAAGGCGTTTAACGCGATAAAAAGGTTTAGTGCGTTATGAATACGGGCTAGGTTACCGAAAGTAAAAATGTGAACTAAATAAGGCCGGGAGTCGTTTTTATTGTTTAAAACACGATTTCTCGACCAGAATATGCTTTTTCAAAAAAGTCATTTTCCCATGGCGAGAGACTCATTTTCTGTGAGAAAACGCATTAAAAGGAGGGATTTCATCAGAAACACTAAAAATACACATTGTACTTGTCTGAAAACGCACAGAACCTTGAAATAGAAGGTTTCTCACCAAAAAACGCATTGGTGAAAACCCTATTTTAAGGCTCTGAGTGTTTGCACACATGTACAACAGGCATGCTTAAACTATAACGTTTTTATTGAAATCATGTTTCTCTCGAGGAGGACACGCGTTTAAAGCCATAAAAAGATTTCACTGTGTTTTGGCATTGAACCAAGCTACCAACAACCTAAACAATGATCAGAACTGGAGAAATTACACATTGACATTGGGTGAAATCATGTAACTCTTAAGGATGTGTTGCAGACTTGTTGAATAGATTCATTTTTCTTGTTTTGTTTGTTTTTGATGAAATTGTGCTTTTCTTGTCGAGAAAAGGCGTTTAACGCGATAAAAAGGTTTAGTGCGTTATGAATACGGGCTAGGTTACCAAAAGTAAAAATGTGAACTAAATAATAAGGCCGGGAGTCGTTTTTATTGTTTAAAACACGATTTCTCGACCAGAATATGCTTTTTCAAAAAAAGCCATGTTCCCATGGCGAGAGACTCATTTTCTGTGAGAAAATGCATTAAAAGGAGGGATTTCATCAGAAACACTAAAAATACATATTGTACTTGTCTGAAACCGCACAGAACCTTGAAATAGAAGGTTTCTCACCAAAAAACGCATTGGTGAAAACCCTATTTTAAGGCTCTGAGTGTTTGCACACATGTACAACAGGCATGTTTAAACTATAACGTTTTTATTGAAATCATGTTTCTCTCGAGGAGGACACGCGTTTAAAGCCATAAAAAGATTTCACTCAGTTTTGGCAGTGGACCAAGCTACCAACAACCTAAACAACGATCAGAACTGGAGAAATTACACATTGACATTGGGTGAAATCATGTAACTCTTAAGGATGTGTTGCAGACTTGTTGAATAGATTCATTTTTCTTGTTTTGTTTGTTTTTGATGAAATTATGCTTGTCGAGAAAAGGCGTTTAACGCGATAAAAAGGTTTAGTGCGTTATGAATACGGGCTAGGTTACCAAAAGTAAAAATGTGAACTAAATAATAAGGCCGGGAGTCGTTTTTATTGTTTAAAACACGATTTCTCGACCAGAATATGCTTTTTCAAAAAAGACATTTTCCCATTGCGAGAGACTCATTTTCTGTGAGAAAATGCATTAAAAGGAGGGATTTCATCAGAAACACTAAAAATACACATTGTACTTGTCTGAAACCGCACAGAACCTTGAAATAGAAGGTTTCTCACCAAAAAACACATTGGTGAAAACCCTATTTTAAGGCTCTGAGTGTTTGCACACATGTACAACAGGCATGTTTAAACTACAACGTTTTTAGTGAAATCATGTTTCTCTCGAGGAGAACACGCGTTTAAAGCCATAAAAAGATTTCACTGTGTTTTGGCATTGGACCAAGCTACCAACAACCAAAAACAACGATCAGAACTGGAGAAATTATACATTGACATTGGGTGAAATCATGTAACTCTTAAGGATGTGTTGCAGACCTGTTGAATAGATTCATTTTTCTTGTTTTGTTTGTTTTTGATGAAATTGTGCTTTTCTTGTCGAGAAAAGGCGTTTAACGCGATAAAAAGGTTTAGTGCGTTATGAATACGGGCTAGGTTACCAAAAGTAAAAATGTGAACTAAATAAGGCCGGGAGTCGTTTTTATTGTTTAAAACACGATTTCTCGACCAGAATATGCTTTTTCAAAAAAGCCATTTTCCCATGGCGAGAGACTCATTTTCTGTGAGAAAATGCATTAAAAGGAGGGATTTCATCAGAAACACTAAAAATACACATTGTACTTGTCTGAAAACGCACAGAACCTTGAAATAGAAGGTTTCTCACCAAAAAACACATTGGTGAAAACCCTATTTTAAGGCTCTGAGTGTTTACACACATGTACAACAGGCATGTTTAAACTATAACGTTTTTAGTGAAATCATGTTTCTCGAGGAGAAAACGCGTTTAAAGACATAAAAAGATTTCACTGTGTTTTGGCATTGGACCAAGCTACCAACAACCTAAACAACGATCAGAACTGGAGAAATTACACATTGACATTGGGTGAAATCATGTAACTCTTAAGGATGTGTTGCAGACTTGTTGAATAGATTCATTTTTCTTGTTTTGTTTGTTTTTGATGAAATTGTGCTTTTCTTGTCGAGAAAAGGCGTTTAACGCGATAAAAAGGTTTAGTGCGTTATGAATACGGGCTAGGTTACCAAAAGTAAAAATGTGAACTAAATAAGGCCGGGAGTCGTTTTTATTGTTTAAAACACGATTTCTCGACCAGAATATGCTTTTTCAAAAAAGCCATTTTCCCATGGCGAGAGACTCATTTTCTGTGAGAAAACGCATTAAAAGGAGGGATTTCATCAGAAACACTAAAAATACACATTGTACTTGTCTGAAAACGCACAGAACCTTAAAATAGAAGGTTTCTCACCAAAAAACGCATTGGTGAAAACCCTATTTTAAGGCTCTGAGTGTTTGCACACATGTACAACAGGCATGTTTAAACTATAACGTTTTTATTGAAATCATGTTTCTCTCGAGGAGGACACGCGTTTAAAGCCATAAAAAGATTTCACTGTGTTTTGGCATTGGACCAAGCTACCAACAACCTAAACAATGATCAGAACTGGAGAAATTACACATTGACATTGGGTGAAATCATGTAACTCTTAAGGATGTGTTGCAGACTTGTTGAATAGATTCATTTTTCTTGTTTTGTTTTTTTTTGATGAAATTGTGCTTTTCTTGTCGAGAAAAGGCGTTTAACGCGATAAAAAGGTTTAGTGCGTTATGAATACGGGCTAGGTTACCAAAAGTAAAAATGTGAACTAAATAATAAGGCCGGGAGTCGTTTTTATTGTTTAAAACACGATTTCTCGACCAGAATATGCTTCTTCAAAAAAAGCCATTTTCCCATGGCGAGAGACTCATTTTCTGTGAGAAAACGCATTAAAAGGAGGGATTTCATCAGAAACACTAAAAATACACATTGTACTTGTCTGAAAACGCACAGAACCTTGAAATAGAAGGTTTCTCACCAAAAAACACATTGGTGAAAACCCTATTTTAAGGCTCTGAGTGTTTGCACACATGTACAACAGGCATGTTTAAACTACAACGTTTTTAGTGAAATCATGTTTCTCTCGAGGAGAACACGCGTTTAAAGCCATAAAAAGATTTCACTGTGTTTTGGCATTGGACCAAGCTACCAACAACCAAAAACAACGATCAGAACTGGAGAAATTACACATTGACATTGGGTGAAATCATGTAACTCTTAAGGATGTGTTGCAGACCTGTTGAATAGATTCATTTTTCTTGTTTTGTTTGTTTTTGATGAAATTGTGCTTTTCTTGTCGAGAAAAGGCGTTTAACGCGATAAAAAGGTTTAGTGCGTTATGAATACGGGCTAGGTTACCAAAAGTAAAAATGTGAACTAAATAAGGCCGGGAGTCGTTTTTATTGTTTAAAACACGATTTCTCGACCAGAATATGCTTTTTCAAAAAAGACATTTTCCCATTGCGAGAGTCTCATTTTCTGTGAGAAAATGCATTAAAAGGAGGGATTTCATCAGAAACACTAAAAATACACATTGTACTTGTCTGAAACCGCACAGAACCTTGAAATAGAAGGTTTCTCACCAAAAAACACATTGGTGAAAACCCTATTTTAAGGCTCTGAGTGTTTACACACATGTACAACAGGCATGTTTAAACTATAACGTTTTTAGTGAAATCATGTTTCTCGAGGAGAAAACGCGTTTAAAGCCATAAAAAGATTTCACTGTGTTTTGGCATTGGACCAAGCTACCAACAACCTAAACAACGATCAGAACTGGAGAAATTACACATTGACATTGGGTGAAATCATGTAACTCTTAAGGATGTGTTGCAGACTTGTTGAATAGATTCATTTTTCTTGTTTTGTTTGTTTTTGATGAAATTGTGCTTTTCTTGTCGAGAAAAGGCGTTTAACGCGATAAAAAGGTTTAGTGCGTTATGAATACGGGCTAGGTTACCGAAAGTAAAAATGTGAACTAAATAAGGCCGGGAGTCGTTTTTATTGTTTAAAACACGATTTCTCGACCAGAATATGCTTTTTCAAAAAAGCCATTTTCCCATGGCGAGAGACTCATTTTCTGTGAGAAAACGCATTAAAAGGAGGGATTTCATCAGAAACACTAAAAATACACATTGTACTTGTCTGAAAACGCACAGAACCTTGAAATAGAAGGTTTCTCACCAAAAAACGCATTGGTGAAAACCCTATTTTAAGGCTCTGAGTGTTTGCACACATGTACAACAGGCATGCTTAAACTATAACGTTTTTATTGAAATCATGTTTCTCTCGAGGAGGACACGCGTTTAAAGCCATAAAAAGATTTCACTGTGTTTTGGCATTGAACCAAGCTACCAACAACCTAAACAATGATCAGAACTGGAGAAATTACACATTGACATTGGGTGAAATCATGTAACTCTTAAGGATGTGTTGCAGACTTGTTGAATAGATTCATTTTTCTTGTTTTGTTTGTTTTTGATGAAATTGTGCTTTTCTTGTCGAGAAAAGGCGTTTAACGCGATAAAAAGGTTTAGTGCGTTATGAATACGGGCTAGGTTACCAAAAGTAAAAATGTGAACTAAATAATAAGGCCGGGAGTCGTTTTTATTGTTTAAAACACGATTTCTCGACCAGAATATGCTTTTTCAAAAAAAGCCATGTTCCCATGGCGAGAGACTAATTTTCTGTGAGAAAATGCATTAAAAGGAGGGATTTCATCAGAAACACTAAAAATACATATTGTACTTGTCTGAAACCGCACAGAACCTTGAAATAGAAGGTTTCTCACCAAAAAACGCATTGGTGAAAACCCTATTTTAAGGCTCTGAGTGTTTGCACACATGTACAACAGGCATGTTTAAACTATAACGTTTTTATTGAAATCATGTTTCTCTCGAGGAGGACACGCGTTTAAAGCCATAAAAAGATTTCACTCAGTTTTGGCAGTGGACCAAGCTACCAACAACCTAAACAACGATCAGAACTGGAGAAATTACACATTGACATTGGGTGAAATCATGTAACTCTTAAGGATGTGTTGCAGACTTGTTGAATAGATTCATTTTTCTTGTTTTGTTTGTTTTTGATGAAATTATGCTTGTCGAGAAAAGGCGTTTAACGCGATAAAAAGGTTTAGTGCGTTATGAATACGGGCTAGGTTACCAAAAGTAAAAATGTGAACTAAATAATAAGGCCGGGAGTCGTTTTTATTGTTTAAAACACGATTTCTCGACCAGAATATGCTTTTTCAAAAAAGACATTTTCCCATTGCGAGAGACTCATTTTCTGTGAGAAAATGCATTAAAAGGAGGGATTTCATCAGAAACACTAAAAATACACATTGTACTTGTCTGAAACCGCACAGAACCTTGAAATAGAAGGTTTCTCACCAAAAAACACATTGGTGAAAACCCTATTTTAAGGCTCTGAGTGTTTGCACACATGTACAACAGGCATGTTTAAACTACAACGTTTTTAGTGAAATCATGTTTCTCTCGAGGAGAACACGCGTTTAAAGCCATAAAAAGATTTCACTGTGTTTTGGCATTGGACCAAGCTACCAACAACCAAAAACAACGATCAGAACTGGAGAAATTATACATTGACATTGGGTGAAATCATGTAACTCTTAAGGATGTGTTGCAGACCTGTTGAATAGATTCATTTTTCTTGTTTTGTTTGTTTTTGATGAAATTGTGCTTTTCTTGTCGAGAAAAGGCGTTTAACGCGATAAAAAGGTTTAGTGCGTTATGAATACGGGCTAGGTTACCAAAAGTAAAAATGTGAACTAAATAAGGCCGGGAGTCGTTTTTATTGTTTAAAACACGATTTCTCGACCAGAATATGCTTTTTCAAAAAAGCCATTTTCCCATGGCGAGAGACTCATTTTCTGTGAGAAAATGCATTAAAAGGAGGGATTTCATCAGAAACACTAAAAATACACATTGTACTTGTCTGAAAACGCACAGAACCTTGAAATAGAAGGTTTCTCACCAAAAAACACATTGGTGAAAACCCTATTTTAAGGCTCTGAGTGTTTACACACATGTACAACAGGCATGTTTAAACTATAACGTTTTTAGTGAAATCATGTTTCTCGAGGAGAAAACGCGTTTAAAGACATAAAAAGATTTCACTGTGTTTTGGCATTGGACCAAGCTACCAACAACCTAAACAACGATCAGAACTGGAGAAATTACACATTGACATTGGGTGAAATCATGTAACTCTTAAGGATGTGTTGCAGACTTGTTGAATAGATTCATTTTTCTTGTTTTGTTTGTTTTTGATGAAATTGTGCTTTTCTTGTCGAGAAAAGGCGTTTAACGCGATAAAAAGGTTTAGTGCGTTATGAATACGGGCTAGGTTACCAAAAGTAAAAATGTGAACTAAATAAGGCCGGGAGTCGTTTTTATTGTTTAAAACACGATTTCTCGACCAGAATATGCTTTTTCAAAAAAGCCATTTTCCCATGGCGAGAGACTCATTTTCTGTGAGAAAACGCATTAAAAGGAGGGATTTCATCAGAAACACTAAAAATACACATTGTACTTGTCTGAAAACGCACAGAACCTTAAAATAGAAGGTTTCTCACCAAAAAACGCATTGGTGAAAACCCTATTTTAAGGCTCTGAGTGTTTGCACACATGTACAACAGGCATGTTTAAACTATAACGTTTTTATTGAAATCATGTTTCTCTCGAGGAGGACACGCGTTTAAAGCCATAAAAAGATTTCACTGTGTTTTGGCATTGGACCAAGCTACCAACAACCTAAACAATGATCAGAACTGGAGAAATTACACATTGACATTGGGTGAAATCATGTAACTCTTAAGGATGTGTTGCAGACTTGTTGAATAGATTCATTTTTCTTGTTTTGTTTTTTTTTGATGAAATTGTGCTTTTCTTGTCGAGAAAAGGCGTTTAACGCGATAAAAAGGTTTAGTGCGTTATGAATACGGGCTAGGTTACCAAAAGTAAAAATGTGAACTAAATAATAAGGCCGGGAGTCGTTTTTATTGTTTAAAACACGATTTCTCGACCAGAATATGCTTCTTCAAAAAAAGCCATTTTCCCATGGCGAGAGACTCATTTTCTGTGAGAAAACGCATTAAAAGGAGGGATTTCATCAGAAACACTAAAAATACACATTGTACTTGTCTGAAAACGCACAGAACCTTGAAATAGAAGGTTTCTCACCAAAAAACACATTGGTGAAAACCCTATTTTAAGGCTCTGAGTGTTTGCACACATGTACAACAGGCATGTTTAAACTACAACGTTTTTAGTGAAATCATGTTTCTCTCGAGGAGAACACGCGTTTAAAGCCATAAAAAGATTTCACTGTGTTTTGGCATTGGACCAAGCTACCAACAACCAAAAACAACGATCAGAACTGGAGAAATTACACATTGACATTGGGTGAAATCATGTAACTCTTAAGGATGTGTTGCAGACCTGTTGAATAGATTCATTTTTCTTGTTTTGTTTGTTTTTGATGAAATTGTGCTTTTCTTGTCGAGAAAAGGCGTTTAACGCGATAAAAAGGTTTAGTGCGTTATGAATACGGGCTAGGTTACCAAAAGTAAAAATGTGAACTAAATAAGGCCGGGAGTCGTTTTTATTGTTTAAAACACGATTTCTCGACCAGAATATGCTTTTTCAAAAAAGACATTTTCCCATTGCGAGAGACTCATTTTCTGTGAGAAAATGCATTAAAAGGAGGGATTTCATCAGAAACACTAAAAATACACATTGTACTTGTCTGAAACCGCACAGAACCTTGAAATAGAAGGTTTCTCACCAAAAAACACATTGGTGAAAACCCTATTTTAAGGCTCTGAGTGTTTACACACATGTACAACAGGCATGTTTAAACTATAACGTTTTTAGTGAAATCATGTTTCTCGAGGAGAAAACGCGTTTAAAGCCATAAAAAGATTTCACTGTGTTTTGGCATTGGACCAAGCTACCAACAACCTAAGCAACGATCAGAACTGGAGAAATAACACATTGACATTGGGTGAAATCATGTAACTCTTAAGGATGTGTTGCAGACTTGTTGAATAGATTCATTTTTCTTGTTTTGTTTTTTTTTGATGAAATTGTGCTTTTCTTGTCGAGAAAAGGCGTTTAACGCGATAAAAAGGTTTAGTGCGTTATGAATACGGGCTAGGTTACCAAAAGTAAAAATGTGAACTAAATAAGGCCGGGAGTCGTTTTTATTGTTTAAAACATGATTTCTCGACCAGAATATGCTTTTTCAAAAAAGCCATTTTCCCATGGCGAGAGACTCATTTTCTGTGAGAAAATGCATTAAAAGGAGGGATTTCATCAGAAACACTAAAAATACACATTGTACTTGTCTGAAAACGCACAGAACCTTGAAATAGAAGGTTTCTCACCAAAAAACACATTGGTGAAAACCCTATTTTAAGGCTCTGAGTGTTTACACACATGTACAACAGGCATGTTTAAACTATAACGTTTTTAGTGAAATCATGTTTCTCTCGAGGAGGACACGCGTTTAAAGCCATAAAAAGATTTCACTGTGTTTTGGCATTGGCCCAAGCTACCAACAACCTAAACAACGATCAGAACTGGAGAAATAACACATTGACATTGGGTGAAATCATGTAACTCTTAAGGATGTGTTGCAGACTTGTTGAATAGATTCATTTTTCTTGTTTTGTTTGTTTTTGATGAAATTGTGCTTTTCTTGTCGAGAAAAGGCGTTTAACGCGATAAAAAGGTTTAGTGCGTTATGAATACGGGCTAGGTTACCAAAAGTAAAAATGTGAACTAAATAATAAGGCCGGGAGTCGTTTTTATTGTTTAAAACACGATTTCTCGACCAGAATATGCTTTTTCAAAAAAAGCCATTTTCCCATGGCGAGAGACTCATTTTCTGTGAGAAAACGCATTAAAAGGAGGGATTTCATCAGAAACACTAAAAATACACATTGTACTTGTCTGAAAACGCACAGAACCTTGAAATAGAAGGTTTCTCACCAAAAAACGCATTGGTGAAAACCCTATTTTAAGGCTCTGAGTGTTTACACACATGTACAACAGGCATGTTTAAACTATAACGTTTTTAGTGAAATCATGTTTCTCTCGAGGAGATAACGCGTTTAAAGCCATAAAAAGATTTCACTGTGTTTTGGCATTGGACCAAGCTACCAACAACCTAAGCAACGATCAGAACTGGAGAAATAACACATTGACATTGGGTGAAATCATGTAACTCTTAAGGATGTGTTGCAGACTTGTTGAATAGATTCATTTTTCTTGTTTTGTTTTTTTTTGATGAAATTGTGCTTTTCTTGTCGAGAAAAGGCGTTTAACGCGATAAAAAGGTTTAGTGCGTTATGAATACGGGCTAGGTTACCAAAAGTACAAATGTGAACTAAATAAGGCCGGGAGTCGTTTTTATTGTTTAAAACATGATTTCTCGACCAGAATATGCTTTTTCAAAAAAGCCATTTTCCCATGGCGAGAGACTCATTTTCTGTGAGAAAATGCATTAAAAGGAGGGATTTCATCAGAAACACTAAAAATACACATTGTACTTGTCTGAAAACGCACAGAACCTTGAAATAGAAGGTTTCTCACCAAAAAACACATTGGTGAAAACCCTATTTTAAGGCTCTGAGTGTTTACACACATGTACAACAGGCATGTTTAAACTATAACGTTTTTAGTGAAATCATGTTTCTCTCGAGGAGGACACGCGTTTAAAGCCATAAAAAGATTTCACTGTGTTTTGGCATTGGCCCAAGCTACCAACAACCTAAACAACGATCAGAACTGGAGAAATAACACATTGACATTGGGTGAAATCATGTAACTCTTAAGGATGTGTTGCAGACTTGTTGAATAGATTCATTTTTCTTGTTTTGTTTGTTTTTGATGAAATTGTGCTTTTCTTGTCGAGAAAAGGCGTTTAACGCGATAAAAAGGTTTAGTGCGTTATGAATACGGGCTAGGTTACCAAAAGTAAAAATGTGAACTAAATAATAAGGCCGGGAGTCGTTTTTATTGTTTAAAACACGATTTCTCGACCAGAATATGCTTTTTCAAAAAAAGCCATTTTCCCATGGCGAGAGACTCATTTTCTGTGAGAAAACGCATTAAAAGGAGGGATTTCATCAGAAACACTAAAAATACACATTGTACTTGTCTGAAAACGCACAGAACCTTGAAATAGAAGGTTTCTCACCAAAAAACGCATTGGGGAAAACCCTATTTTAAGGCTCTGAGTGTTTACACACATTTACAACAGGCATGTTTAAACTATAACGTTTTTATTGAAATCATGTTTCTCTCGAGGAGGACACGCGTTTAAAGCCATAAAAAGATTTCACTGTGTTTTGGCATTGGACCAAGCTACCAACAACCTAAACAATGATCAGAACTGGAGAAATTACACATTGACATTGGGTGAAATCATGTAACTCTTAAGGATGTGTTGCAGACTTGTTGAATAGATTCATTTTTCTTGTTTTGTTTGTTTTTGATGAAATTGTGCTTTTCTTGTCGAGAAAAGGCGTTTAACGCGATAAAAAGGTTTAGTGCGTTATGAATACGGGCTAGGTTACCAAAAGTAAAAATGTGAACTAAATAATAAGGCCGGGAGTCGTTTTTATTGTTTAAAACACGATTTCTCGACCAGAATATGCTTTTTCAAAAAAGACATTTTCCCATGGCGAGAGACTCATTTTCTGTGAGAAAATGCATTAAAAGGAGGGATTTCATCAGAAACACTAAAAATACACATTGTACTTGTCTGAAACCGCACAGAACCTTGAAATAGAAGGTTTCTCACCAAAAAACACATTGGTGAAAACCCTATTTTAAGGCTCTGAGTGTTTGCACACATGTACAACAGGCATGTTTAAACTACAACGTTTTTAGTGAAATCATGTTTCTCTCGAGGAGAACACGCGTTTAAAGCCATAAAAAGATTTCACTGTGTTTTGGCATTGGACCAAGCTACCAACAACCTAAGCAACGATCAGAACTGGAGAAATAACACATTGACATTGGGTGAAATCATGTAACTCTTAAGGATGTGTTGCAGACTTGTTGAATAGATTCATTTTTCTTGTTTTGTTTTTTTTTGATGAAATTGTGCTTTTCTTGTCGAGAAAAGGCGTTTAACGCGATAAAAAGGTTTAGTGCGTTATGAATACGGGCTAGGTTACCAAAAGTAAAAATGTGAACTAAATAAGGCCGGGAGTCGTTTTTATTGTTTAAAACATGATTTCTCGACCAGAATATGCTTTTTCAAAAAAGCCATTTTCCCATGGCGAGAGACTCATTTTCTGTGAGAAAATGCATTAAAAGGAGGGATTTCATCAGAAACACTAAAAATACACATTGTACTTGTCTGAAAACGCACAGAACCTTGAAATAGAAGGTTTCTCACCAAAAAACACATTGGTGAAAACCCTATTTTAAGGCTCTGAGTGTTTACACATATGTACAACAGGCATGTTTAAACTATAACGTTTTTAGTGAAATCATGTTTCTCTCGAGGAGGACACGCGTTTAAAGCCATAAAAAGATTTCACTGTGTTTTGGCATTGGCCCAAGCTACCAACAACCTAAACAACGATCAGAACTGGAGAAATAACACATTGACATTGGGTGAAATCATGTAACTCTTAAGGATGTGTTGCAGACTTGTTGAATAGATTCATTTTTCTTGTTTTGTTTGTTTTTGATGAAATTGTGCTTTTCTTGTCGAGAAAAGGCGTTTAACGCGATAAAAAGGTTTAGTGCGTTATGAATACGGGCTAGGTTACCAAAAGTAAAAATGTGAACTAAATAATAAGGCCGGGAGTCGTTTTTATTGTTTAAAACACGATTTCTCGACCAGAATATGCTTTTTCAAAAAAAGCCATTTTCCCATGGCGAGAGACTCATTTTCTGTGAGAAAACGCATTAAAAGGAGGGATTTCATCAGAAACACTAAAAATACACATTGTACTTGTCTGAAAACGCACAGAACCTTGAAATAGAAGGTTTCTCACCAAAAAACGCATTGGTGAAAACCCTATTTTAAGGCTCTGAGTGTTTACACACATTTACAACAGGCATGTTTAAACTATAACGTTTTTAGTGAAATCATGTTTCTCGAGGAGAAAACGCGTTTAAAGCCATAAAAAGATTTCACTGTGTTTTGACATTGGACCAAGCTACCAACAACCTAAACAACGATCAGAACTGGAGAAATAACACATTGACATTGGGTGAAATCATGTAACTCTTAAGGATGTGTTGCAGACTTGTTGAATAGATTCATTTTTCTTGTTTTGTTTGTTTTTGATGAAATTGTGCTTTTCTTGTCGAGAAAAGGCGTTTAACGCGATAAAAAGGTTTAGTGCGTTATGAATACGGGCTAGGTTACCAAAAGTAAAAATGTGAACTAAATAAGGCCGGGAGTCGTTTTTATTGTTTAAAACACGATTTCTCGACCAGAATATGCTTTTTCAAAAAAGACATTTTCCCATGGCGAGAGACTCATTTTCTGTGAGAAAATGCATTAAAAGGAGGGATTTCATCAGAAACACTAAAAATACACATTGTACTTGTCTGAAACCGCACAGAACCTTGAAATAGAAGGTTTCTCACCAAAAAACACATTGGTGAAAACCCTATTTTAAGGCTCTGAGTGTTTGCACACATGTACAACAGGCATGTTTAAACTACAACGTTTTTAGTGAAATCATGTTTCTCTCGAGGAGAACACGCGTTTAAAGCCATAAAAAGATTTCACTGTGTTTTGGCATTGGACCAAGCTACCAACAACCTAAGCAACGATCAGAACTGGAGAAATAACACATTGACATTGGGTGAAATCATGTAACTCTTAAGGATGTGTTGCAGACTTGTTGAATAGATTCATTTTTCTTGTTTTGTTTTTTTTTGATGAAATTGTGCTTTTCTTGTCGAGAAAAGGCGTTTAACGCGATAAAAAGGTTTAGTGCGTTATGAATACGGGCTAGGTTACCAAAAGTAAAAATGTGAACTAAATAAGGCCGGGAGTCGTTTTTATTGTTTAAAACATGATTTCTCGACCAGAATATGCTTTTTCAAAAAAGCCATTTTCCCATGGCGAGAGACTCATTTTCTGTGAGAAAATGCATTAAAAGGAGGGATTTCATCAGAAACACTAAAAATACACATTGTACTTGTCTGAAAACGCACAGAACCTTGAAATAGAAGGTTTCTCACCAAAAAACACATTGGTGAAAACCCTATTTTAAGGCTCTGAGTGTTTACACATATGTACAACAGGCATGTTTAAACTATAACGTTTTTAGTGAAATCATGTTTCTCTCGAGGAGGACACGCGTTTAAAGCCATAAAAAGATTTCACTGTGTTTTGGCATTGGCCCAAGCTACCAACAACCTAAACAACGATCAGAACTGGAGAAATAACACATTGACATTGGGTGAAATCATGTAACTCTTAAGGATGTGTTGCAGACTTGTTGAATAGATTCATTTTTCTTGTTTTGTTTGTTTTTGATGAAATTGTGCTTTTCTTGTCGAGAAAAGGCGTTTAACGCGATAAAAAGGTTTAGTGCGTTATGAATACGGGCTAGGTTACCAAAAGTAAAAATGTGAACTAAATAATAAGGCCGGGAGTCGTTTTTATTGTTTAAAACACGATTTCTCGACCAGAATATGCTTTTTCAAAAAAAGCCATTTTCCCATGGCGAGAGACTCATTTTCTGTGAGAAAACGCATTAAAAGGAGGGATTTCATCAGAAACACTAAAAATACACATTGTACTTGTCTGAAAACGCACAGAACCTTGAAATAGAAGGTTTCTCACCAAAAAACGCATTGGTGAAAACCCTATTTTAAGGCTCTGAGTGTTTACACACATTTACAACAGGCATGTTTAAACTATAACGTTTTTAGTGAAATCATGTTTCTCGAGGAGAAAACGCGTTTAAAGCCATAAAAAGATTTCACTGTGTTTTGACATTGGACCAAGCTACCAACAACCTAAACAACGATCAGAACTGGAGAAATAACACATTGACATTGGGTGAAATCATGTAACTCTTAAGGATGTGTTGCAGACTTGTTGAATAGATTCATTTTTCTTGTTTTGTTTGTTTTTGATGAAATTGTGCTTTTCTTGTCGAGAAAAGGCGTTTAACGCGATAAAAAGGTTTAGTGCGTTATGAATACGGGCTAGGTTACCAAAAGTAAAAATGTGAACTAAATAATAAGGCCGGGAGTCGTTTTTATTGTTTAAAACACGATTTCTCGACCAGAATATGCTTTTTCAAAAAAGCCATTTTCCCATGGCGAGAGACTCATTTTCTGTGAGAAAATGCATTAAAAGGAGGGATTTCATCAGAAACACTAAAAATACACATTGTACTTGTCTGAAACCGCACAGAACCTTGAAATAGAAGGTTTCTCACCAAAAAACACATTGGTGAAAACCCTATTTTAAGGCTCTGAGTGTTTACACACATGTACAACAGGCATGTTTAAACTATAACGTTTTTAGTGAAATCATGTTTCTCTCGAGGAGATAACGCGTTTAAAGCCATAAAAAGATTTCACTGTGTTTTGGCATTGGACCAAGCTACCAACAACCTAAGCAACGATCAGAACTGGAGAAATAACACATTGACATTGGGTGAAATCATGTAACTCTTAAGGATGTGTTGCAGACTTGTTGAATAGATTCATTTTTCTTGTTTTGTTTTTTTTTTATGAAATTGTGCTTTTCTTGTCGAGAAAAGGCGTTTAACGCGATAAAAAGGTTTAGTGCGTTATGAATACGGGCTAGGTTACCAAAAGTAAAAATGTGAACTAAATAATAAGGCCGGGAGTCGTTTTTATTGTTTAAAACACGATTTCTCGACCAGAATATGCTTTTTCAAAAAAAGCCATTTTCCCATGGCGAGAGACTCATTTTCTGTGAGAAAACGCATTAAAAGGAGGGATTTCATCAGAAACACTAAAAATACACATTGTACTTGTCTGAAAACGCACAGAACCTTGAAATAGAAGGTTTCTCACCAAAAAACGCATTGGTGAAAACCCTATTTTAAGGCTCTGAGTGTTTACACACATTTACAACAGGCATGTTTAAACTATAACGTTTTTAGTGAAATCATGTTTCTCGAGGAGAAAACGCGTTTAAAGCCATAAAAAGATTTCACTGTGTTTTGACATTGGACCAAGCTACCAACAACCTAAACAACGATCAGAACTGGAGAAATAACACATTGACATTGGGTGAAATCATGTAACTCTTAAGGATGTGTTGCAGACTTGTTGAATAGATTCATTTTTCTTGTTTTGTTTGTTTTTGATGAAATTGTGCTTTTCTTGTCGAGAAAAGGCGTTTAACGCGATAAAAAGGTTTAGTGCGTTATGAATACGGGCTAGGTTACCAAAAGTAAAAATGTGAACTAAATAATAAGGCCGGGAGTCGTTTTTATTGTTTAAAACACGATTTCTCGACCAGAATATGCTTTTTCAAAAAAGCCATTTTCCCATGGCGAGAGACTCATTTTCTGTGAGAAAATGCATTAAAAGGAGGGATTTCATCAGAAACACTAAAAATACACATTGTACTTGTCTGAAACCGCACAGAACCTTGAAATAGAAGGTTTCTCACCAAAAAACGCATTGGTGAAAACCCTATTTTAAGGCTCTGAGTGTTTACACACATTTACAACAGGCATGTTTAAACTATAACGTTTTTAGTGAAATCATGTTTCTCGAGGAGAAAACGCGTTTAAAGCCATAAAAAGATTTCACTGTGTTTTGACATTGGACCAAGCTACCAACAACCTAAACAACGATCAGAACTGGAGAAATAACACATTGACATTGGGTGAAATCATGTAACTCTTAAGGATGTGTTGCAGACTTGTTGAATAGATTCATTTTTCTTGTTTTGTTTGTTTTTGATGAAATTGTGCTTTTCTTGTCGAGAAAAGGCGTTTAACGCGATAAAAAGGTTTAGTGCGTTATGAATACGGGCTAGGTTACCAAAAGTAAAAATGTGAACTAAATAATAAGGCCGGGAGTCGTTTTTATTGTTTAAAACACGATTTCTCGACCAGAATATGCTTTTTCAAAAAAGCCATTTTCCCATGGCGAGAGACTCATTTTCTGTGAGAAAATGCATTAAAAGGAGGGATTTCATCAGAAACACTAAAAATACACATTGTACTTGTCTGAAAACGCACAGAACCTTGAAATAGAAGGTTTCTCACCAAAAAACGCATTGGTGAAAACCCTATTTTAAGGCTCTGAGTGTTTGCACACATGTACAACAGGCATGTTTAAACTATAACGTTTTTATTGAAATCATGTTTCTCTCGAGGAGGACACGCGTTTAAAGCCATAAAAAGATTTCACTGTGTTTTGGCATTGGACCAAGCTACCAACAACCTAAACAATGATCAGAACTGGAGAAATTACACATTGACATTGGGTGAAATCATGTAACTCTTAAGGATGTGTTGCAGACTTGTTGAATAGATTCATTTTTCTTGTTTTGTTTGTTTTTGATGAAATTGTGCTTTTCTTGTCGAGAAAAGGCGTTTAACGCGATAAAAAGGTTTAGTGCGTTATGAATACGGGCTAGGTTACCAAAAGTAAAAATGTGAACTAAATAATAAGGCCGGGAGTCGTTTTTATTGTTTAAAACACGATTTCTCGACCAGAATATGCTTTTTCAAAAAAGACATTTTCCCATGGCGAGAGACTCATTTTCTGTGAGAAAATGCATTAAAAGGAGGGATTTCATCAGAAACACTAAAAATACACATTGTACTTGTCTGAAACCGCACAGAACCTTGAAATAGAAGGTTTCTCACCAAAAAACACATTGGTGAAAACCCTATTTTAAGGCTCTGAGTGTTTGCACACATGTACAACAGGCATGTTTAAACTACAACGTTTTTAGTGAAATCATGTTTCTCTCGAGGAGAACACGCGTTTAAAGCCATAAAAAGATTTCACTGTGTTTTGGCATTGGACCAAGCTACCAACAACCAAAAACAACGATCAGAACTGGAGAAATTACACATTGACATTGGGTGAAATCATGTAACTCTTAAGGATGTGTTGCAGACCTGTTGAATAGATTCATTTTTCTTGTTTTGTTTGTTTTTGATGAAATTGTGCTTTTCTTGTCGAGAAAAGGCGTTTAACGCGATAAAAAGGTTTAGTGCGTTATGAATACGGGCTAGGTTACCAAAAGTAAAAATGTGAACTAAATAAGGCCGGGAGTCGTTTTTATTGTTTAAAACACGATTTCTCGACCAGAATATGCTTTTTCAAAAAAGCCATTTTCCCATGGCGAGAGACTCATTTTCTGTGAGAAAATGCATTAAAAGGAGGGATTTCATCAGAAACACTAAAAATACACATTGTACTTGTCTGAAAACGCACAGAACCTTGAAATAGAAGGTTTCTCACCAAAAAACACATTGGTGAAAACCCTATTTTAAGGCTCTGAGTGTTTACACACATGTACAACAGGCATGTTTAAACTATAACGTTTTTAGTGAAATCATGTTTCTCGAGGAGAAAACGCGTTTAAAGCCATAAAAAGATTTCACTGTGTTTTGGCATTGGACCAAGCTACCAACAACCTAAACAACGATCAGAACTGGAGAAATTACACATTGACATTGGGTGAAATCATGTAACTCTTGAGGATGTGTTGCAGACTTGTTGAATAGATTCATTTTTCTTGTTTTGTTTGTTTTTGATGAAATTGTGCTTTTCATGTCGAGAAAAGGCGTTTAACGCGATAAAAAGGTTTAGTGCGTTATGAATACGGGCTAGGTTACCAAAAGTAAAAATGTGAACTAAATAATAAGGCCGGGAGTCGTTTTTATTGTTTAAAACACGATTTCTCGACCAGAATATGCTTTTTCAAAAAAGACATTTTCCCATTGCGAGAGACTCATTTTCTGTGAGAAAATGCATTAAAAGGAGGGATTTCATCAGAAACACTAAAAATACACATTGTACTTGTCTGAAACCGCACAGAACCTTGAAATAGAAGGTTTCTCACCAAAAAACACATTGGTGAAAACCCTATTTTAAGGCTCTGAGTGTTTGCACACATGTACAACAGGCATGTTTAAACTACAACGTTTTTAGTGAAATCATGTTTTTCTCGAGGAGAACACGCGTTTAAAGCCATAAAAAGATTTCACTGTGTTTTGGCATTGGACCAAGCTACCAACAACCAAAAACAACGATCAGAACTGGAGAAATTACACATTGACATTGGGTGAAATCATGTAACTCTTAAGGATGTGTTGCAGACCTGTTGAATAGATTCATTTTTCTTGTTTTGTTTGTTTTTGATGAAATTGTGCTTTTCTTGTCGAGAAAAGGCGTTTAACGCGATAAAAAGGTTTAGTGCGTTATGAATACGGGCTAGGTTACCAAAAGTAAAAATGTGAACTAAATAAGGCCGGGAGTCGTTTTTATTGTTTAAAACACGATTTCTCGACCAGAATATGCTTTTTCAAAAAAGCCATTTTCCCATGGCGAGAGACTCATTTTCTGTGAGAAAATGCATTAAAAGGAGGGATTTCATCAGAAACACTAAAAATACACATTGTACTTGTCTGAAAACGCACAGAACCTTGAAATAGAAGGTTTCTCACCAAAAAACACATTGGTGAAAACCCTATTTTAAGGCTCTGAGTGTTTACACACATGTACAACAGGCATGTTTAAACTATAACGTTTTTAGTGAAATCATGTTTCTCGAGGAGAAAACGCGTTTAAAGCCATAAAAAGATTTCACTGTGTTTTGGCATTGGACCAAGCTACCAACAACCTAAACAACGATCAGAACTGGAGAAATAACACATTGACATTGGGTGAAATCATGTAACTCTTAAGGATGTGTTGCAGACTTGTTGAATAGATTCATTTTTCTTGTTTTGTTTGTTTTTGATGAAATTGTGCTTTTCTTGTCGAGAAAAGGCGTTTAACGCGATAAAAAGGTTTAGTGCGTTATGAATACGGGCTAGGTTACCAAAAGTAAAAATGTGAACTAAATAAGGCCGGGAGTCGTTTTTATTGTTTAAAACACGATTTCTCGACCAGAATATGCTTTTTCAAAAAAGCCATTTTCCCATGGCGAGAGACTCATTTTCTGTGAGAAAACGCATTAAAAGGAGGGATTTCATCAGAAACACTAAAAATACACATTGTACTTGTCTGAAAACGCACAGAACCTTGAAATAGAAGGTTTCTCACCAAAAAACGCATTGGTGAAAACCCTATTTTAAGGCTCTGAGTGTTTGCACACATGTACAACAGGCATGTTTAAACTATAACGTTTTTATTGAAATCATGTTTCTCTCGAGGAGGACACGCGTTTAAAGCCATAAAAAGATTTCACTGTGTTTTGGCATTGGACCAAGCTACCAACAACCTAAACAATGATCAGAACTGGAGAAATTACACATTGACATTGGGTGAAATCATGTAACTCTTAAGGATGTGTTGCAGACTTGTTGAATAGATTCATTTTTCTTGTTTTGTTTGTTTTTGATGAAATTGTGCTTTTCTTGTCGAGAAAAGGCGTTTAACGCGATAAAAAGGTTTAGTGCGTTATGAATACGGGCTAGGTTACCAAAAGTAAAAATGTGAACTAAATAATAAGGCCGGGAGTCGTTTTTATTGTTTAAAACACGATTTCTCGACCAGAATATGCTTTTTCAAAAAAAGCCATTTTCCCATGGCGAGAGACTCATTTTCTGTGAGAAAACGCATTAAAAGGAGGGATTTCATCAGAAACACTAAAAATACACATTGTACTTGTCTGAAAACGCACAGAACCTTGAAATAGAAGGTTTCTCACCAAAAAACGCATTGGTGAAAACCCTATTTTAAGGCTCTGAGTGTTTGCACACATGTACAACTGGCATGTTTAAACTATAACGTTTTTAGTGAAATCATGTTTCTCTCGAGGAGGACACGCGTTTAAAGCCATAAAAAGATTTCACTGTGTTTTGGCATTGGACCAAGCTACCAACAACCTAAACAATGATCAGAACTGGAGAAATAACACATTGACATTGGGTGAAATCATGTAACTCTTAAGGATGTGTTGCAGACTTGTTGAATAGATTCATTTTTCTTGTTTTGTTTGTTTTTGATGAAATTATGCTTTTCTTGTCGAGAAAAGGCGTTTAACGCGATAAAAAGGTTTAGTGCGTTATGAATACGGGCTAGGTTACCAAAAGTAAAAATGTGAACTAAATAAGGCCGGGAGTCGTTTTTATTGTTTAAAACACGATTTCTCGACCAGAATATGCTTTTTCAAAAAAGCCATTTTCCCATGGCGAGAGACTCATTTTCTGTGAGAAAATGCATTAAAAGGAGGGATTTCATCAGAAACACTAAAAATACACATTGTACTTGTCTGAAAACGCACAGAACCTTGAAATAGAAGGTTTCTCACCAAAAAACACATTGGTGAAAACCCTATTTTAAGGCTCTGAGTGTTTACACACATGTACAACAGGCATGTTTAAACTATAACGTTTTTAGTGAAATCATGTTTCTCGAGGAGAAAACGCGTTTAAAGCCATAAAAAGATTTCACTGTGTTTTGGCATTGGACCAAGCTACCAACAACCTAAACAACGATCAGAACTGGAGAAATTACACATTGACATTGGGTGAAATCATGTAACTCTTAAAGATGTGTTGCAGACTTGTTGAATAGATTCATTTTTCTTGTTTTGTTTGTTTTTGATGAAATTGTGCTTTTCTTGTCGAGAAAAGGCGTTTAACGCGATAAAAAGGTTTAGTGCGTTATGAATACGGGCTAGGTTACCAAAAGTAAAAATGTGAACTAAATAAGGCCGGGAGTCGTTTTTATTGTTTAAAACACGATTTCTCGACCAGAATATGCTTTTTCAAAAAAAGCCATTTTCCCATGGCGAGAGACTCATTTTCTGTGAGAAAATGCATTAAAAGGAGGGATTTCATCAGAAACACTAAAAATACACATTGTACTTGTCTGAAACCGCACAGAACCTTGAAATAGAAGGTTTCTCACCAAAAAACACATTGGTGAAAACCCTATTTTAAGGCTCTGAGTGTTTGCACACATGTACAACAGGCATGTTTAAACTACAACGTTTTTAGTGAAATCATGTTTCTCTCGAGGAGAACACGCGTTTAAAGCCATAAAAAGATTTCACTCAGTTTTGGCAGTGGACCAAGCTACCAACAACCAAAAACAACGATCAGAACTGGAGAAGTTACACATTGACATTGGGTGAAATCATGTAACTCTTAAGGATGTGTTGCAGACCTGTTGAATAGATTCATTTTTCTTGTTTTGTTTGTTTTTGATGAAATTGTGCTTTTCTTGTCGAGAAAAGGCGTTTAACGCGATAAAAAGGTTTAGTGCGTTATGAATACGGGCTAGGTTACCAAAAGTAAAAATGTGAACTAAATAAGGCCGGGAGTCGTTTTTATTGTTTAAAACACGATTTCTCGACCAGAATATGCTTTTTCAAAAAAGCCATTTTCCCATGGCGAGAGACTCATTTTCTGTGAGAAAATGCATTAAAAGGAGGGATTTCATCAGAAACACTAAAAATACACATTGTACTTGTCTGAAAACGCACAGAACCTTGAAATAGAAGGTTTCTCACCAAAAAACACATTGGTGAAAACCCTATTTTAAGGCTCTGAGTGTTTACACACATGTACAACAGGCATGTTTAAACTATAACGTTTTTAGTGAAATCATGTTTCTCGAGGAGAAAACGCGTTTAAAGCCATAAAAACATTTCACTGTGTTTTGGCATTGGACCAAGCTACCAACAACCTAAACAACGATCAGAACTGGAGAAATTACACATTGACATTGGGTGAAATCATGTAACTCTTAAGGATGTGTTGCAGACTTGTTGAATAGATTCATTTTTCTTGTTTTGTTTGTTTTTGATGAAATTGTGCTTTTCTTGTCGAGAAAAGGCGTTTAACGCGATAAAAAGGTTTAGTGCGTTATGAATACGGGCTAGGTTACCAAAAGTAAAAATGTGAACTAAATAATAAGGCCGGGAGTCGTTTTTATTGTTTAAAACACGATTTCTCGACCAGAATATGCTTTTTCAAAAAAAGCCATGTTCCCATGGCGAGAGACTCATTTTCTGTGAGAAAATGCATTAAAAGGAGGGATTTCATCAGAAACACTAAAAATACATATTGTACTTGTCTGAAACCGCACAGAACCTTGAAATAGAAGGTTTCTCACCAAAAAACGCATTGGTGAAAACCCTATTTTAAGGCTCTGAGTGTTTGCACACATGTACAACAGGCATGTTTAAACTATAACGTTTTTATTGAAATCATGTTTCTCTCGAGGAGGACACGCGTTTAAAGCCATAAAAAGATTTCACTCAGTTTTGGCAGTGGACCAAGCTACCAACAACCTAAACAACGATCAGAACTGGAGAAATTACACATTGACATTGGGTGAAATCATGTAACTCTTAAGGATGTGTTGCAGACTTGTTGAATAGATTCATTTTTCTTGTTTTGTTTGTTTTTGATGAAATTATGCTTGTCGAGAAAAGGCGTTTAACGCGATAAAAAGGTTTAGTGCGTTATGAATACGGGCTAGGTTACCAAAAGTAAAAATGTGAACTAAATAAGGCCGGGAGTCGTTTTTATTGTTTAAAACACGATTTCTCGACCAGAATATGCTTTTTCAAAAAAGCCATTTTCCCATGGCGAGAGACTCATTTTCTGTGAGAAAACGCATTAAAAGGAGGGATTTCATCAGAAACACTAAAAATACACATTGTACTTGTCTGAAAACGCACAGAACCTTGAAATAGAAGGTTTCTCACCAAAAAACGCATTGGTGAAAACCCTATTTTAAGGCTCTGAGTGTTTGCACACATGTACAACAGGCATGTTTAAACTATAACGTTTTTAGTGAAATCATGTTTTTCTCGAGGAGAACACGCGTTTAAAGCCATAAAAAGATTTCACTGTGTTTTGGCATTGGACCAAGCTACCAACAACCAAAAACAACGATCAGAACTGGAGAAATTACACATTGACATTGGGTGAAATCATGTAACTCTTAAGGATGTGTTGCAGACCTGTTGAATAGATTCATTTTTCTTGTTTTGTTTGTTTTTGATGAAATTGTGCTTTTCTTTTCGAGAAAAGGCGTTTAACGCGATAAAAAGGTTTAGTGCGTTATGAATACGGGCTAGGTTACCAAAAGTAAAAATGTGAACTAAATAAGGCCGGGAGTCGTTTTTATTGTTTAAAACACGATTTCTCGACCAGAATATGCTTTTTCAAAAAAGCCATTTTCCCATGGCGAGAGACTCATTTTCTGTGAGAAAATGCATTAAAAGGAGGGATTTCATCAGAAACACTAAAAATACACATTGTACTTGTCTGAAAACGCACAGAACCTTGAAATAGAAGGTTTCTCACCAAAAAACACATTGGTGAAAACCCTATTTTAAGGCTCTGAGTGTTTACACACATGTACAACAGGCATGTTTAAACTATAACGTTTTTAGTGAAATCATGTTTCTCGAGGAGAAAACGCGTTTAAAGCCATAAAAAGATTTCACTGTGTTTTGGCATTGGACCAAGCTACCAACAACCTAAACAACGATCAGAACTGGAGAAATTACACATTGACATTGGGTGAAATCATGTAACTCTTAAGGATGTGTTGCAGACTTGTTGAATAGATTCATTTTTCTTGTTTTGTTTGTTTTTGATGAAATTGTGCTTTTCTTGTCGAGAAAAGGCGTTTAACGCGATAAAAAGGTTTAGTGCGTTATGAATACGGGCTAGGTTACCAAAAGTAAAAATGTGAACTAAATAAGGCCGGGAGTCGTTTTTATTGTTTAAAACACGATTTCTCGACCAGAATATGCTTTTTCAAAAAAGCCATTTTCCCATGGCGAGAGACTCATTTTCTGTGAGAAAACGCATTAAAAGGAGGGATTTCATCAGAAACACTAAAAATACACATTGTACTTGTCTGAAAACGCACAGAACCTTGAAATAGAAGGTTTCTCACCAAAAAACGCATTGGTGAAAACCCTATTTTAAGGCTCTGAGTGTTTGCACACATGTACAACAGGCATGTTTAAACTATAACGTTTTTATTGAAATCATGTTTCTCTCGAGGAGGACACGCGTTTAAAGCCATAAAAAGATTTCACTGTGTTTTGGCATTGGACCAAGCTACCAACAACCTAAACAATGATCAGAACTGGAGAAATTACACATTGACATTGGGTGAAATCATGTAACTCTTAAGGATGTGTTGCAGACTTGTTGAATAGATTCATTTTTCTTGTTTTGTTTGTTTTTGATGAAATTGTGCTTTTCTTGTCGAGAAAAGGCGTTTAACGCGATAAAAAGGTTTAGTGCGTTATGAATACGGGCTAGGTTACCAAAAGTAAAAATGTGAACTAAATAATAAGGCCGGGAGTCGTTTTTATTGTTTAAAACACGATTTCTCGACCAGAATATGCTTTTTCAAAAAAAGCCATTTTCCCATGGCGAGAGACTCATTTTCTGTGAGAAAACGCATTAAAAGGAGGGATTTCATCAGAAACACTAAAAATACACATTGTACTTGTCTGAAAACGCACAGAACCTTGAAATAGAAGGTTTCTCACCAAAAAACGCATTGGTGAAAACCCTATTTTAAGGCTCTGAGTGTTTGCACACATGTACAACTGGCATGTTTAAACTATAACGTTTTTAGTGAAATCATGTTTCTCTCGAGGAGGACACGCGTTTAAAGCCATAAAAAGATTTCACTGTGTTTTGGCATTGGACCAAGCTACCAACAACCTAAACAATGATCAGAACTGGAGAAATTACACATTGACATTGGGTGAAATCATGTAACTCTTAAGGATGTGTTGCAGACTTGTTGAATAGATTCATTTTTCTTGTTTTGTTTGTTTTTGATGAAATTATGCTTTTCTTGTCGAGAAAAGGCGTTTAACGCGATAAAAAGGTTTAGTGCGTTATGAATACGGGCTAGGTTACCAAAAGTAAAAATGTGAACTAAATAAGGCCGGGAGTCGTTTTTATTGTTTAAAACACGATTTCTCGACCAGAATATGCTTTTTCAAAAAAGCCATTTTCCCATGGCGAGAGACTCATTTTCTGTGAGAAAATGCATTAAAAGGAGGGATTTCATCAGAAACACTAAAAATACACATTGTACTTGTCTGAAAACGCACAGAACCTTGAAATAGAAGGTTTCTCACCAAAAAACACATTGGTGAAAACCCTATTTTAAGGCTCTGAGTGTTTACACACATGTACAACAGGCATGTTTAAACTATAACGTTTTTAGTGAAATCATGTTTCTCGAGGAGAAAACGCGTTTAAAGCCATAAAAAGATTTCACTGTGTTTTGGCATTGGACCAAGCTACCAACAACCTAAACAACGATCAGAACTGGAGAAATTACACATTGACATTGGGTGAAATCATGTAACTCTTAAGGATGTGTTGCAGACTTGTTGAATAGATTCATTTTTCTTGTTTTGTTTGTTTTTGATGAAATTGTGCTTTTCTTGTCGAGAAAAGGCGTTTAACGCGATAAAAAGGTTTAGTGCGTTATGAATACGGGCTAGGTTACCAAAAGTAAAAATGTGAACTAAATAAGGCCGGGAGTCGTTTTTATTGTTTAAAACACGATTTCTCGACCAGAATATGCTTTTTCAAAAAAGCCATTTTCCCATGGCGAGAGACTCATTTTCTGTGAGAAAACGCATTAAAAGGAGGGATTTCATCAGAAACACTAAAAATACACATTGTACTTGTCTGAAAACGCACAGAACCTTGAAATAGAAGGTTTCTCACCAAAAAACGCATTGGTGAAAACCCTATTTTAAGGCTCTGAGTGTTTGCACACATGTACAACAGGCATGTTTAAACTATAACGTTTTTATTGAAATCATGTTTCTCTCGAGGAGGACACGCGTTTAAAGCCATAAAAAGATTTCACTGTGTTTTGGCATTGGACCAAGCTACCAACAACCTAAACAATGATCAGAACTGGAGAAATTACACATTGACATTGGGTGAAATCATGTAACTCTTAAGGATGTGTTGCAGACTTGTTGAATAGATTCATTTTTCTTGTTTTGTTTGTTTTTGATGAAATTGTGCTTTTCTTGTCGAGAAAAGGCGTTTAACGCGATAAAAAGGTTTAGTGCGTTATGAATACGGGCTAGGTTACCAAAAGTAAAAATGTGAACTAAATAATAAGGCCGGGAGTCGTTTTTATTGTTTAAAACACGATTTCTCGACCAGAATATGCTTTTTCAAAAAAAGCCATTTTCCCATGGCGAGAGACTCATTTTCTGTGAGAAAACGCATTAAAAGGAGGGATTTCATCAGAAACACTAAAAATACACATTGTACTTGTCTGAAAACGCACAGAACCTTGAAATAGAAGGTTTCTCACCAAAAAACGCATTGGTGAAAACCCTATTTTAAGGCTCTGAGTGTTTGCACACATGTACAACTGGCATGTTTAAACTATAACGTTTTTAGTGAAATCATGTTTCTCTCGAGGAGGACACGCGTTTAAAGCCATAAAAAGATTTCACTGTGTTTTGGCATTGGACCAAGCTACCAACAACCTAAACAATGATCAGAACTGGAGAAATTACACATTGACATTGGGTGAAATCATGTAACTCTTAAGGATGTGTTGCAGACTTGTTGAATAGATTCATTTTTCTTGTTTTGTTTGTTTTTGATGAAATTATGCTTTTCTTGTCGAGAAAAGGCGTTTAACGCGATAAAAAGGTTTAGTGCGTTATGAATACGGGCTAGGTTACCAAAAGTAAAAATGTGAACTAAATAAGGCCGGGAGTCGTTTTTATTGTTTAAAACACGATTTCTCGACCAGAATATGCTTTTTCAAAAAAGCCATTTTCCCATGGCGAGAGACTCATTTTCTGTGAGAAAATGCATTAAAAGGAGGGATTTCATCAGAAACACTAAAAATACACATTGTACTTGTCTGAAAACGCACAGAACCTTGAAATAGAAGGTTTCTCACCAAAAAACACATTGGTGAAAACCCTATTTTAAGGCTCTGAGTGTTTACACACATGTACAACAGGCATGTTTAAACTACAACGTTTTTAGTGAAATCATGTTTCTCGAGGAGAAAACGCGTTTAAAGCCATAAAAAGATTTCACTGTGTTTTGGCATTGGACCAAGCTACCAACAACCTAAACAACGATCAGAACTGGAGAAATGACACATTGACATTGGGTGAAATCATGTAACTCTTAAGGATGTGTTGCAGACTCGTTGAATAGATTCATTTTTCTTGTTTTGTTTTTTTTTGATGAAATTGTGCTTTTCTTGTCGAGAAAAGGCGTTTAACGCGATAAAAAGGTTTAGTGCGTTATGAATACGGGCTAGGTTACCAAAAGTAAAAATGTGAACTAAATAATAAGGCCGGGAGTCGTTTTTATTGTTTAAAACACGATTTCTCGACCAGAATATGCTTTTTCAAAAAACACATTTTCCCATTGCGAGACTCATTTTCTGTGAGAAAATGCATTAAAAGGAGGGATTTCATCAGAAACACTAAAAATACACATTGTACTTGTCTGAAACCGCACAGAACCTTGAAATAGAAGGTTTCTCACCAAAAAACACATTGGTGAAAACCCTATTTTAAGGCTCTGAGTGTTTGCACACATGTACAACAGGCATGTTTAAACTACAACGTTTTTAGTGAAATCATGTTTCTCTCGAGGAGAACACGCGTTTAAAGCCATAAAAAGATTTCACTGTGTTTTGGCATTGGACCAAGCTACCAACAACCTAAACAACGATCAGAACTGGAGAAATTACACATTGACATTGGGTGAAATCATGTAACTCTTAAAGATGTGTTGCAGACTTGTTGAATAGATTCATTTTTCTTGTTTTGTTTGTTTTTGATGAAATTATGCTTTTCTTGTCGAGAAAAGGCGTTTAACGCGATAAAAAGGTTTAGTGCGTTATGAATACGGGCTAGGTTACCAAAAGTAAAAATGTGAACTAAATAAGGCCGGGAGTCGTTTTTATTGTTTAAAACACGATTTCTCGACCAGAATATGCTTTTTCAAAAAAAGCCATTTTCCCATGGCGAGAGACTCATTTTCTGTGAGAAAATGCATTAAAAGGAGGGATTTCATCAGAAACACTAAAAATACACATTGTACTTGTCTGAAACCGCACAGAACCTTGAAATAGAAGGTTTCTCACCAAAAAACACATTGGTGAAAACCCTATTTTAAGGCTCTGAGTGTTTGCACACATGTACAACAGGCATGTTTAAACTACAACGTTTTTAGTGAAATCATGTTTCTCTCGAGGAGAACACGCGTTTAAAGCCATAAAAAGATTTCACTCAGTTTTGGCAGTGGACCAAGCTACCAACAACCAAAAACAACGATCAGAACTGGAGAAGTTACACATTGACATTGGGTGAAATCATGTAACTCTTAAGGATGTGTTGCAGACCTGTTGAATAGATTCATTTTTCTTGTTTTGTTTGTTTTTGATGAAATTGTGCTTTTCTTGTCGAGAAAAGGCGTTTAACGCGATAAAAAGGTTTAGTGCGTTATGAATACGGGCTAGGTTACCAAAAGTAAAAATGTGAACTAAATAAGGCCGGGAGTCGTTTTTATTGTTTAAAACACGATTTCTCGACCAGAATATGCTTTTTCAAAAAAGCCATTTTCCCATGGCGAGAGACTCATTTTCTGTGAGAAAATGCATTAAAAGGAGGGATTTCATCAGAAACACTAAAAATACACATTGTACTTGTCTGAAAACGCACAGAACCTTGAAATAGAAGGTTTCTCACCAAAAAACACATTGGTGAAAACCCTATTTTAAGGCTCTGAGTGTTTACACACATGTACAACAGGCATGTTTAAACTATAACGTTTTTAGTGAAATCATGTTTCTCGAGGAGAAAACGCGTTTAAAGCCATAAAAAGATTTCACTGTGTTTTGGCATTGGACCAAGCTACCAACAACCTAAACAACGATCAGAACTGGAGAAATTACACATTGACATTGGGTGAAATCATGTAACTCTTAAGGATGTGTTGCAGACTTGTTGAATAGATTCATTTTTCTTGTTTTGTTTGTTTTTGATGAAATTGTGCTTTTCTTGTCGAGAAAAGGCGTTTAACGCGATAAAAAGGTTTAGTGCGTTATGAATACGGGCTAGGTTACCAAAAGTAAAAATGTGAACTAAATAATAAGGCCGGGAGTCGTTTTTATTGTTTAAAACACGATTTCTCGACCAGAATATGCTTTTTCAAAAAAAGCCATGTTCCCATGGCGAGAGACTCATTTTCTGTGAGAAAATGCATTAAAAGGAGGGATTTCATCAGAAACACTAAAAATACATATTGTACTTGTCTGAAACCGCACAGAACCTTGAAATAGAAGGTTTCTCACCAAAAAACGCATTGGTGAAAACCCTATTTTAAGGCTCTGAGTGTTTGCACACATGTACAACAGGCATGTTTAAACTATAACGTTTTTATTGAAATCATGTTTCTCTCGAGGAGGACACGCGTTTAAAGCCATAAAAAGATTTCACTGTGTTTTGGCATTGGACCAAGCTACCAACAACCTAAACAATGATCAGAACTGGAGAAATTACACATTGACATTGGGTGAAATCATGTAACTCTTAAGGATGTGTTGCAGACTTGTTGAATAGATTCATTTTTCTTGTTTTGTTTGTTTTTGATGAAATTATGCTTTTCTTGTCGAGAAAAGGCGTTTAACGCGATAAAAAGGTTTAGTGCGTTATGAATACGGGCTAGGTTACCAAAAGTAAAAATGTGAACTAAATAAGGCCGGGAGTCGTTTTTATTGTTTAAAACACGATTTCTCGACCAGAATATGCTTTTTCAAAAAAGCCATTTTCCCATGGCGAGAGACTCATTTTCTGTGAGAAAATGCATTAAAAGGAGGGATTTCATCAGAAACACTAAAAATACACATTGTACTTGTCTGAAAACGCACAGAACCTTGAAATAGAAGGTTTCTCACCAAAAAACACATTGGTGAAAACCCTATTTTAAGGCTCTGAGTGTTTACACACATGTACAACAGGCATGTTTAAACTATAACGTTTTTAGTGAAATCATGTTTCTCGAGGAGAAAACGCGTTTAAAGCCATAAAAAGATTTCACTGTGTTTTGGCATTGGACCAAGCTACCAACAACCTAAACAACGATCAGAACTGGAGAAATGACACATTGACATTGGGTGAAATCATGTAACTCTTAAGGATGTGTTGCAGACTCGTTGAATAGATTCATTTTTCTTGTTTTGTTTTTTTTTGATGAAATTGTGCTTTTCTTGTCGAGAAAAGGCGTTTAACGCGATAAAAAGGTTTAGTGCGTTATGAATACGGGCTAGGTTACCAAAAGTAAAAATGTGAACTAAATAATAAGGCCGGGAGTCGTTTTTATTGTTTAAAACACGATTTCTCGACCAGAATATGCTTTTTCAAAAAACACATTTTCCCATTGCGAGACTCATTTTCTGTGAGAAAATGCATTAAAAGGAGGGATTTCATCAGAAACACTAAAAATACACATTGTACTTGTCTGAAACCGCACAGAACCTTGAAATAGAAGGTTTCTCACCAAAAAACACATTGGTGAAAACCCTATTTTAAGGCTCTGAGTGTTTGCACACATGTACAACAGGCATGTTTAAACTACAACGTTTTTAGTGAAATCATGTTTCTCTCGAGGAGAACACGCGTTTAAAGCCATAAAAAGATTTCACTGTGTTTTGGCATTGGACCAAGCTACCAACAACCTAAACAACGATCAGAACTGGAGAAATTACACATTGACATTGGGTGAAATCATGTAACTCTTAAGGATGTGTTGCAGACTTGTTGAATAGATTCATTTTTCTTGTTTTGTTTGTTTTTGATGAAATTATGCTTTTCTTGTCGAGAAAAGGCGTTTAACGCGATAAAAAGGTTTAGTGCGTTATGAATACGGGCTAGGTTACCAAAAGTAAAAATGTGAACTAAATAAGGCCGGGAGTCGTTTTTATTGTTTAAAACACGATTTCTCGACCAGAATATGCTTTTTCAAAAAAAGCCATTTTCCCATGGCGAGAGACTCATTTTCTGTGAGAAAATGCATTAAAAGGAGGGATTTCATCAGAAACACTAAAAATACACATTGTACTTGTCTGAAACCGCACAGAACCTTGAAATAGAAGGTTTCTCACCAAAAAACACATTGGTGAAAACCCTATTTTAAGGCTCTGAGTGTTTGCACACATGTACAACAGGCATGTTTAAACTACAACGTTTTTAGTGAAATCATGTTTCTCTCGAGGAGAACACGCGTTTAAAGCCATAAAAAGATTTCACTCAGTTTTGGCAGTGGACCAAGCTACCAACAACCAAAAACAACGATCAGAACTGGAGAAGTTACACATTGACATTGGGTGAAATCATGTAACTCTTAAGGATGTGTTGCAGACCTGTTGAATAGATTCATTTTTCTTGTTTTGTTTGTTTTTGATGAAATTGTGCTTTTCTTGTCGAGAAAAGGCGTTTAACGCGATAAAAAGGTTTAGTGCGTTATGAATACGGGCTAGGTTACCAAAAGTAAAAATGTGAACTAAATAAGGCCGGGAGTCGTTTTTATTGTTTAAAACACGATTTGTCGACCAGAATATGCTTTTTCAAAAAAGCCATTTTCCCATGGCGAGAGACTCATTTTCTGTGAGAAAATGCATTAAAAGGAGGGATTTCATCAGAAACACTAAAAATACACATTGTACTTGTCTGAAAACGCACAGAACCTTGAAATAGAAGGTTTCTCACCAAAAAACACATTGGTGAAAACCCTATTTTAAGGCTCTGAGTGTTTACACACATGTACAACAGGCATGTTTAAACTATAACGTTTTTAGTGAAATCATGTTTCTCGAGGAGAAAACGCGTTTAAAGCCATAAAAAGATTTCACTGTGTTTTGGCATTGGACCAAGCTACCAACAACCTAAACAACGATCAGAACTGGAGAAATTACACATTGACATTGGGTGAAATCATGTAACTCTTAAGGATGTGTTGCAGACTTGTTGAATAGATTCATTTTTCTTGTTTTGTTTGTTTTTGATGAAATTGTGCTTTTCTTGTCGAGAAAAGGCGTTTAACGCGATAAAAAGGTTTAGTGCGTTATGAATACGGGCTAGGTTACCAAAAGTAAAAATGTGAACTAAATAATAAGGCCGGGAGTCGTTTTTATTGTTTAAAACACGATTTCTCGACCAGAATATGCTTTTTCAAAAAAAGCCATGTTCCCATGGCGAGAGACTCATTTTCTGTGAGAAAATGCATTAAAAGGAGGGATTTCATCAGAAACACTAAAAATACATATTGTACTTGTCTGAAACCGCACAGAACCTTGAAATAGAAGGTTTCTCACCAAAAAACGCATTGGTGAAAACCCTATTTTAAGGCTCTGAGTGTTTGCACACATGTACAACAGGCATGTTTAAACTATAACGTTTTTATTGAAATCATGTTTCTCTCGAGGAGGACACGCGTTTAAAGCCATAAAAAGATTTCACTCAGTTTTGGCAGTGGACCAAGCTACCAACAACCTAAACAACGATCAGAACTGGAGAAATTACACATTGACATTGGGTGAAATCATGTAACTCTTAAGGATGTGTTGCAGACTTGTTGAATAGATTCATTTTTCTTGTTTTGTTTGTTTTTGATGAAATTATGCTTGTCGAGAAAAGGCGTTTAACGCGATAAAAAGGTTTAGTGCGTTATGAATACGGGCTAGGTTACCAAAAGTAAAAATGTGAACTAAATAAGGCCGGGAGTCGTTTTTATTGTTTAAAACACGATTTCTCGACCAGAATATGCTTTTTCAAAAAAGCCATTTTCCCATGGCGAGAGACTCATTTTCTGTGAGAAAACGCATTAAAAGGAGGGATTTCATCAGAAACACTAAAAATACACATTGTACTTGTCTGAAAACGCACAGAACCTTGAAATAGAAGGTTTCTCACCAAAAAACGCATTGGTGAAAACCCTATTTTAAGGCTCTGAGTGTTTGCACACATGTACAACAGGCATGTTTAAACTATAACGTTTTTATTGAAATCATGTTTCTCTCGAGGAGGACACGCGTTTAAAGCCATAAAAAGATTTCACTCAGTTTTGGCAGTGGACCAAGCTACCAACAACCTAAACAACGATCAGAACTGGAGAAATTACACATTGACATTGGGTGAAATCATGTAACTCTTAAGGATGTGTTGCAGACTTGTTGAATAGATTCATTTTTCTTGTTTTGTTTGTTTTTGATGAAATTGTGCTTTTCTTGTCGAGAAAAGGCGTTTAACGCGATAAAAAGGTTTAGTGCGTTATGAATACGGGCTAGGTTACCAAAACTAAAAATGTGAACTAAATAATAAGGCCGGGAGTCGTTTTTATTGTTTAAAACACGATTTCTCGACCAGAATATGCTTTTTCAAAAAAGACATTTTCCCATTGCGAGAGACTCATTTTCTGTGGGAAAATGCATTAAAAGGAGGGATTTCATCAGAAACACTAAAAATACACATTGTACTTGTCTGAAACCGCACAGAACCTTGAAATAGAAGGTTTCTCACCAAAAAACACATTGGTGAAAACCCTATTTTAAGGCTCTGAGTGTTTGCACACATGTACAACAGGCATGTTTAAACTATAACGTTTTTATTGAAATCATGTTTCTCTCGAGGAGGACACGCGTTTAAAGCCATAAAAAGATTTCACTGTGTTTTGGCATTGGACCAAGCTACCAACAACCTAAACAATGATCAGAACTGGAGAAATTACACATTGACATTGGGTGAAATCATGTAACTCTTAAGGATGTGTTGCAGACTTGTTGAATAGATTCATTTTTCTTGTTTTGTTTGTTTTTGATGAAATTGTGCTTTTCTTGTCGAGAAAAGGCGTTTAACGCGATAAAAAGGTTTAGTGCGTTATGAATACGGGCTAGGTTACCAAAAGTAAAAATGTGAACTAAATAATAAGGCCGGGAGTCGTTTTTATTGTTTAAAACACGATTTCTCGACCAGAATATGCTTTTTCAAAAAAAGCCATGTTCCCATGGCGAGAGACTCATTTTCTGTGAGAAAATGCATTAAAAGGAGGGATTTCATCAGAAACACTAAAAATACATATTGTACTTGTCTGAAACCGCACAGAACCTTGAAATAGAAGGTTTCTCACCAAAAAACGCATTGGTGAAAACCCTATTTTAAGGCTCTGAGTGTTTGCACACATGTACAACAGGCATGTTTAAACTATAACGTTTTTATTGAAATCATGTTTCTCTCGAGGAGGACACGCGTTTAAAGCCATAAAAAGATTTCACTCAGTTTTGGCAGTGGACCAAGCTACCAACAACCTAAACAACGATCAGAACTGGAGAAATTACACATTGACATTGGGTGAAATCATGTAACTCTTAAGGATGTGTTGCAGACTTGTTGAATAGATTCATTTTTCTTGTTTTGTTTGTTTTTGATGAAATTATGCTTGTCGAGAAAAGGCGTTTAACGCGATAAAAAGGTTTAGTGCGTTATGAATACGGGCTAGGTTACCAAAAGTAAAAATGTGAACTAAATAAGGCCGGGAGTCGTTTTTATTGTTTAAAACACGATTTCTCGACCAGAATATGCTTTTTCAAAAAAAGTCATTTTCCCATGGCGAGAGACTCATTTTCTGTGAGAAAATGCATTAAAAGGAGGGATTTCATCAGAAACACTAAAAATACACATTGTACTTGTCTGAAACCGCACAGAACCTTGAAATAGAAGGTTTCTCACCAAAAAACACATTGGTGAAAACCCTATTTTAAGGCTCTGAGTGTTTGCACACATGTACAACAGGCATGTTTAAACTACAACGTTTTTAGTGAAATCATGTTTCTCTCGAGGAGAACACGCGTTTAAAGCCATAAAAAGATTTCACTCAGTTTTGGCAGTGGACCAAGCTACCAACAACCAAAAACAACGATCAGAACTGGAGAAATTACACATTGACATTGGGTGAAATCATGTAACTCTTAAGGATGTGTTGCAGACCTGTTGAATAGATTCATTTTTCTTGTTTTGTTTGTTTTTGATGAAATTGTGCTTTTCTTGTCGAGAAAAGGCGTTTAACGCGATAAAAAGGTTTAGTGCGTTATGAATACGGGCTAGGTTACCAAAAGTAAAAATGTGAACTAAATAATAAGGCCGGGAGTCGTTTTTATTGTTTAAAACACGATTTCTCGACCAGAATATGCTTTTTCAAAAAAAGCCATGTTCCCATGGCGAGAGACTCATTTTCTGTGAGAAAATGCATTAAAAGGAGGGATTTCATCAGAAACACTAAAAATACATATTGTACTTGTCTGAAACCGCACAGAACCTTGAAATAGAAGGTTTCTCACCAAAAAACGCATTGGTGAAAACCCTATTTTAAGGCTCTGAGTGTTTGCACACATGTACAACAGGCATGTTTAAACTATAACGTTTTTATTGAAATCATGTTTCTCTCGAGGAGGACACGCGTTTAAAGCCATAAAAAGATTTCACTCAGTTTTGGCAGTGGACCAAGCTACCAACAACCTAAACAACGATCAGAACTGGAGAAATTACACATTGACATTGGGTGAAATCATGTAACTCTTAAGGATGTGTTGCAGACTTGTTGAATAGATTCATTTTTCTTGTTTTGTTTGTTTTTGATGAAATTATGCTTGTCGAGAAAAGGCGTTTAACGCGATAAAAAGGTTTAGTGCGTTATGAATACGGGCTAGGTTACCAAAAGTAAAAATGTGAACTAAATAAGGCCGGGAGTCGTTTTTATTGTTTAAAACACGATTTCTCGACCAGAATATGCTTTTTCAAAAAAAGCCATTTTCCCATGGCGAGAGACTCATTTTCTGTGAGAAAATGCATTAAAAGGAGGGATTTCATCAGAAACACTAAAAATACACATTGTACTTGTCTGAAACCGCACAGAACCTTGAAATAGAAGGTTTCTCACCAAAAAACGCATTGGTGAAAACCCTATTTTAAGGCTCTGAGTGTTTGCACACATGTACAACAGGCATGTTTAAACTATAACGTTTTTATTGAAATCATGTTTCTCTCGAGGAGGACACGCGTTTAAAGCCATAAAAAGATTTCACTCAGTTTTGGCAGTGGACCAAGCTACCAACAACCTAAACAACGATCAGAACTGGAGAAATTACACATTGACATTGGGTGAAATCATGTAACTCTTAAGGATGTGTTGCAGACTTGTTGAATAGATTCATTTTTCTTGTTTTGTTTGTTTTTGATGAAATTGTGCTTTTCTTGTCGAGAAAAGGCGTTTAACGCGATAAAAAGGTTTAGTGCGTTATGAATACGGGCTAGGTTACCAAAAGTAAAAATGTGAACTAAATAAGGCCGGGAGTCGTTTTTATTGTTTAAAACACGATTTCTCGACCAGAATATGCTTTTTCAAAAAAGCCATTTTCCCATGGCGAGAGACTCATTTTCTGTGAGAAAATGCATTAAAAGGAGGGATTTCATCAGAAACACTAAAAATACACATTGTACTTGTCTGAAAACGCACAGAACCTTGAAATAGAAGGTTTCTCACCAAAAAACACATTGGTGAAAACCCTATTTTAAGGCTCTGAGTGTTTACACACATGTACAACAGGCATGTTTAAACTATAACGTTTTTAGTGAAATCATGTTTCTCGAGGAGAAAACGCGTTTAAAGCCATAAAAAGATTTCACTGTGTTTTGGCATTGGACCAAGCTACCAACAACCTAAACAACGATCAGAACTGGAGAAATTACACATTGACATTGGGTGAAATCATGTAACTCTTAAGGATGTGTTGCAGACTTGTTGAATAGATTCATTTTTCTTGTTTTGTTTGTTTTTGATGAAATTGTGCTTTTCTTGTCGAGAAAAGGCGTTTAACGCGATAAAAAGGTTTAGTGCGTTATGAATACGGGCTAGGTTACCAAAAGTAAAAATGTGAACTAAATAAGGCCGGGAGTCGTTTTTATTGTTTAAAACACGATTTCTCGACCAGAATATGCTTTTTCAAAAAAGCCATTTTCCCATGGCGAGAGACTCATTTTCTGTGAGAAAACGCATTAAAAGGAGGGATTTCATCAGAAACACTAAAAATACACATTGTACTTGTCTGAAAACGCACAGAACCTTGAAATAGAAGGTTTCTCACCAAAAAACGCATTGGTGAAAACCCTATTTTAAGGCTCTGAGTGTTTGCACACATGTACAACAGGCATGTTTAAACTATAACGTTTTTATTGAAATCATGTTTCTCTCGAGGAGGACACGCGTTTAAAGCCATAAAAAGATTTCACTCAGTTTTGGCATTGGACCAAGCTACCAACAACCTAAACAATGATCAGAACTGGAGAAATTACACATTGACATTGGGTGAAATCATGTAACTCTTAAGGATGTGTTGCAGACTTGTTGAATAGATTCATTTTTCTTGTTTTGTTTGTTTTTGATGAAATTGTGCTTTTCTTGTCGAGAAAAGGCGTTTAACGCGATAAAAAGGTTTAGTGCGTTATGAATACGGGCTAGGTTACCAAAAGTAAAAATGTGAACTAAATAATAAGGCCGGGAGTCGTTTTTATTGTTTAAAACACGATTTCTCGACCAGAATATGCTTTTTCAAAAAAAGCCATGTTCCCATGGCGAGAGACTCATTTTCTGTGAGAAAATGCATTAAAAGGAGGGATTTCATCAGAAACACTAAAAATACATATTGTACTTGTCTGAAACCGCACAGAACCTTGAAATAGAAGGTTTCTCACCAAAAAACGCATTGGTGAAAACCCTATTTTAAGGCTCTGAGTGTTTGCACACATGTACAACAGGCATGTTTAAACTATAACGTTTTTATTGAAATCATGTTTCTCTCGAGGAGGACACGCGTTTAAAGCCATAAAAAGATTTCACTCAGTTTTGGCAGTGGACCAAGCTACCAACAACCTAAACAACGATCAGAACTGGAGAAATTACACATTGACATTGGGTGAAATCATGTAACTCTTAAGGATGTGTTGCAGACTTGTTGAATAGATTCATTTTTCTTGTTTTGTTTGTTTTTGATGAAATTATGCTTGTCGAGAAAAGGCGTTTAACGCGATAAAAAGGTTTAGTGCGTTATGAATACGGGCTAGGTTACCAAAAGTAAAAATGTGAACTAAATAAGGCCGGGAGTCGTTTTTATTGTTTAAAACACGATTTCTCGACCAGAATATGCTTTTTCAAAAAAAGCCATTTTCCCATGGCGAGAGACTCATTTTCTGTGAGAAAATGCATTAAAAGGAGGGATTTCATCAGAAACACTAAAAATACACATTGTACTTGTCTGAAACCGCACAGAACCTTGAAATAGAAGGTTTCTCACCAAAAAACGCATTGGTGAAAACCCTATTTTAAGGCTCTGAGTGTTTGCACACATGTACAACAGGCATGTTTAAACTATAACGTTTTTATTGAAATCATGTTTCTCTCGAGGAGGACACGCGTTTAAAGCCATAAAAAGATTTCACTCAGTTTTGGCAGTGGACCAAGCTACCAACAACCTAAACAACGATCAGAACTGGAGAAATTACACATTGACATTGGGTGAAATCATGTAACTCTTAAGGATGTGTTGCAGACTTGTTGAATAGATTCATTTTTCTTGTTTTGTTTGTTTTTGATGAAATTGTGCTTTTCTTGTCGAGAAAAGGCGTTTAACGCGATAAAAAGGTTTAGTGCGTTATGAATACGGGCTAGGTTACCAAAAGTAAAAATGTGAACTAAATAAGGCCGGGAGTCGTTTTTATTGTTTAAAACACGATTTCTCGACCAGAATATGCTTTTTCAAAAAAGCCATTTTCCCATGGCGAGAGACTCATTTTCTGTGAGAAAATGCATTAAAAGGAGGGATTTCATCAGAAACACTAAAAATACACATTGTACTTGTCTGAAAACGCACAGAACCTTGAAATAGAAGGTTTCTCACCAAAAAACACATTGGTGAAAACCCTATTTTAAGGCTCTGAGTGTTTACACACATGTACAACAGGCATGTTTAAACTATAACGTTTTTAGTGAAATCATGTTTCTCGAGGAGAAAACGCGTTTAAAGCCATAAAAAGATTTCACTGTGTTTTGGCATTGGACCAAGCTACCAACAACCTAAACAACGATCAGAACTGGAGAAATTACACATTGACATTGGGTGAAATCATGTAACTCTTAAGGATGTGTTGCAGACTTGTTGAATAGATTCATTTTTCTTGTTTTGTTTGTTTTTGATGAAATTGTGCTTTTCTTGTCGAGAAAAGGCGTTTAACGCGATAAAAAGGTTTAGTGCGTTATGAATACGGGCTAGGTTACCAAAAGTAAAAATGTGAACTAAATAAGGCCGGGAGTCGTTTTTATTGTTTAAAACACGATTTCTCGACCAGAATATGCTTTTTCAAAAAAGCCATTTTCCCATGGCGAGAGACTCATTTTCTGTGAGAAAACGCATTAAAAGGAGGGATTTCATCAGAAACACTAAAAATACACATTGTACTTGTCTGAAAACGCACAGAACCTTGAAATAGAAGGTTTCTCACCAAAAAACGCATTGGTGAAAACCCTATTTTAAGGCTCTGAGTGTTTGCACACATGTACAACAGGCATGTTTAAACTATAACGTTTTTATTGAAATCATGTTTCTCTCGAGGAGGACACGCGTTTAAAGCCATAAAAAGATTTCACTGTGTTTTGGCATTGGACCAAGCTACCAACAACCTAAACAATGATCAGAACTGGAGAAATTACACATTGACATTGGGTGAAATCATGTAACTCTTTAGGATGTGTTGCAGACTTGTTGAATAGATTCATGTTTCTTGTTTTGTTTGTTTTTGATGAAATTGTGCTTTTCTTGTCGAGAAAAGGCGTTTAACGCGATAAAAAGGTTTAGTGCGTTATGAATACGGGCTAGGTTACCAAAAGAAAAAATGTGAACTAAATAATAAGGCCGGGAGTAGTTTTTATTGTTTAAAACACGATTTCTCGACCAGAATATGCTTTTTCAAAAAAAGCCATTTTCCCATGGCGAGAGACTCATTTTCTGTGAGAAAATGCATTAAAAGGAGGGATTTCATCAGAAACACTAAAAATACATATTGTACTTGTCTGAAACCGCACAGAACCTTGAAATAGAAGGTTTCTCACCAAAAAACGCATTGGTGAAAACCCTATTTTAAGGCTCTGAGTGTTTGCACACATGTACAACAGGCATGTTTAAACTATAACGTTTTTATTGAAATCATGTTTCTCTCGAGGAGGACACGCGTTTAAAGCCATAAAAAGATTTCACTCAGTTTTGGCAGTGGACCAAGCTACCAACAACCTAAACAACGATCAGAACTGGAGAAATTACACATTGACATTGGGTGAAATCATGTAACTCTTAAGGATGTGTTGCAGACTTGTTGAATAGATTCATTTTTCTTGTTTTGTTTGTTTTTGATGAAATTGTGCTTTTCTTGTCGAGAAAAGGCGTTTAACGCGATAAAAAGGTTTAGTGCGTTATGAATACGGGCTAGGTTACCAAAAGTAAAAATGTGAACTAAATAAGGCCGGGAGTCGTTTTTATTGTTTAAAACACGATTTCTCGACCAGAATATGCTTTTTCAAAAAAAGCCATTTTCCCATGGCGAGAGACTCATTTTCTGTGAGAAAATGCATTAAAAGGAGGGATTTCATCAGAAACACTAAAAATACACATTGTACTTGTCTGAAACCGCACAGATCCTTGAAATAGAAGGTTTCTCACCAAAAAACACATTGGTGAAAACCCTATTTTAAGGCTCTGAGTGTTTGCACACATGTACAACAGGCATGTTTAAACTACAACGTTTTTAGTGAAATCATGTTTCTCTCGAGGAGAACACGCGTTTAAAGCCATAAAAAGATTTCACTGTGTTTTGGCATTGGACCAAGCTACCAACAACCAAAAACAACGATCAGAACTGGAGAAATTACACATTGACATTGGGTGAAATCATGTAACTCTTAAGGATGTGTTGCAGACCTGTTGAATAGATTCATTTTTCTTGTTTTGTTTGTTTTTGATGAAATTGTGCTTTTCTTGTCGAGAAAAGGCGTTTAACGCGATAAAAAGGTTTAGTGCGTTATGAATACGGGCTAGGTTACCAAAAGTAAAAATGTGAACTAAATAAGGCCGGGAGTCGTTTTTATTGTTTAAAACACGATTTCTCGACCAGAATATGCTTTTTCAAAAAAGCCATTTTCCCATGGCGAGAGACTCATTTTCTGTGAGAAAACGCATTAAAAGGAGGGATTTCATCAGAAACACTAAAAATACACATTGTACTTGTCTGAAACCGCACAGAACCTTGAAATAGAAGGTTTCTCACCAAAAAACGCATTGGTGAAAACCCTATTTTAAGGCTCTGAGTGTTTGCACACATGTACAACAGGCATGTTTAAACTATAACGTTTTTATTGAAATCATGTTTCTCTCGAGGAGGACACGCGTTTAAAGCCATAAAAAGATTTCACTCAGTTTTGGCAGTGGACCAAGCTACCAACAACCTAAACAACGATCAGAACTGGAGAAATTACACATTGACATTGGGTGAAATCATGTAACTCTTAAGGATGTGTTGCAGACTTGTTGAATAGATTCATTTTTCTTGTTTTGTTTGTTTTTGATGAAATTGTGCTTTTCTTGTCGAGAAAAGGCGTTTAACGCGATAAAAAGGTTTAGTGCGTTATGAATACGGGCTAGGTTACCAAAAGTAAAAATGTGAACTAAATAAGGCCGGGAGTCGTTTTTATTGTTTAAAACACGATTTCTCGACCAGAATATGCTTTTTCAAAAAAGCCATTTTCCCATGGCGAGAGACTCATTTTCTGTGAGAAAATGCATTAAAAGGAGGGATTTCATCAGAAACACTAAAAATACACATTGTACTTGTCTGAAAACGCACAGAACCTTGAAATAGAAGGTTTCTCACCAAAAAACACATTGGTGAAAACCCTATTTTAAGGCTCTGAGTGTTTACACACATGTACAACAGGCATGTTTAAACTATAACGTTTTTAGTGAAATCATGTTTCTCGAGGAGAAAACGCGTTTAAAGCCATAAAAAGATTTCACTGTGTTTTGGCATTGGACCAAGCTACCAACAACCTAAACAACGATCAGAACTGGAGAAATTACACATTGACATTGGGTGAAATCATGTAACTCTTAAGGATGTGTTGCAGACTTGTTGAATAGATTCATTTTTCTTGTTTTGTTTGTTTTTGATGAAATTGTGCTTTTCTTGTCGAGAAAAGGCGTTTAACGCGATAAAAAGGTTTAGTGCGTTATGAATACGGGCTAGGTTACCAAAAGTAAAAATGTGAACTAAATAAGGCCGGGAGTCGTTTTTATTGTTTAAAACACGATTTCTCGACCAGAATATGCTTTTTCAAAAAAGCCATTTTCCCATGGCGAGAGACTCATTTTCTGTGAGAAAACGCATTAAAAGGAGGGATTTCATCAGAAACACTAAAAATACACATTGTACTTGTCTGAAAACGCACAGAACCTTGAAATAGAAGGTTTCTCACCAAAAAACGCATTGGTGAAAACCCTATTTTAAGGCTCTGAGTGTTTGCACACATGTACAACAGGCATGTTTAAACTATAACGTTTTTATTGAAATCATGTTTCTCTCGAGGAGGACACGCGTTTAAAGCCATAAAAAGATTTCACTGTGTTTTGGCATTGGACCAAGCTACCAACAACCTAAACAATGATCAGAACTGGAGAAATTACACATTGACATTGGGTGAAATCATGTAACTCTTAAGGATGTGTTGCAGACTTGTTGAATAGATTCATGTTTCTTGTTTTGTTTGTTTTTGATGAAATTGTGCTTTTCTTGTCGAGAAAAGGCGTTTAACGCGATAAAAAGGTTTAGTGCGTTATGAATACGGGCTAGGTTACCAAAAGTAAAAATGTGAACTAAATAATAAGGCCGGGAGTAGTTTTTATTGTTTAAAACACGATTTCTCGACCAGAATATGCTTTTTCAAAAAAAGCCATTTTCCCATGGCGAGAGACTCATTTTCTGTGAGAAAATGCATTAAAAGGAGGGATTTCATCAGAAACACTAAAAATACATATTCATATTGTACTTGTCTGAAACCGCACAGAACCTTGAAATAGAAGGTTTCTCACCAAAAAACGCATTGGTGAAAACCCTATTTTAAGGCTCTGAGTGTTTGCACACATGTACAACAGGCATGTTTAAACTATAACGTTTTTATTGAAATCATGTTTCTCTCGAGGAGGACACGCGTTTAAAGCCATAAAAAGATTTCACTCAGTTTTGGCAGTGGACCAAGCTACCAACAACCTAAACAACGATCAGAACTGGAGAAATTACACATTGACATTGGGTGAAATCATGTAACTCTTAAGGATGTGTTGCAGACTTGTTGAATAGATTCATTTTTCTTGTTTTGTTTGTTTTTGATGAAATTGTGCTTTTCTTGTCGAGAAAAGGCGTTTAACGCGATAAAAAGGTTTAGTGCGTTATGAATACGGGCTAGGTTACCAAAAGTAAAAATGTGAACTAAATAAGGCCGGGAGTCGTTTTTATTGTTTAAAACACGATTTCTCGACCAGAATATGCTTTTTCAAAAAAAGCCATTTTCCCATGGCGAGAGACTCATTTTCTGTGAGAAAATGCATTAAAAGGAGGGATTTCATCAGAAACACTAAAAATACACATTGTACTTGTCTGAAACCGCACAGATCCTTGAAATAGAAGGTTTCTCACCAAAAAACACATTGGTGAAAACCCTATTTTAAGGCTCTGAGTGTTTGCACACATGTACAACAGGCATGTTTAAACTACAACGTTTTTAGTGAAATCATGTTTCTCTCGAGGAGAACACGCGTTTAAAGCCATAAAAAGATTTCACTGTGTTTTGGCATTGGACCAAGCTACCAACAACCAAAAACAACGATCAGAACTGGAGAAATTACACATTGACATTGGGTGAAATCATGTAACTCTTAAGGATGTGTTGCAGACCTGTTGAATAGATTCATTTTTCTTGTTTTGTTTGTTTTTGATGAAATTGTGCTTTTCTTGTCGAGAAAAGGCGTTTAACGCGATAAAAAGGTTTAGTGCGTTATGAATACGGGCTAGGTTACCAAAAGTAAAAATGTGAACTAAATAAGGCCGGGAGTCGTTTTTATTGTTTAAAACACGATTTCTCGACCAGAATATGCTTTTTCAAAAAAGCCATTTTCCCATGGCGAGAGACTCATTTTCTGTGAGAAAATGCATTAAAAGGAGGGATTTCATCAGAAACACTAAAAATACATATTGTACTTGTCTGAAACCGCACAGAACCTTGAAATAGAAGGTTTCTCACCAAAAAACGCATTGGTGAAAACCCTATTTTAAGGCTCTGAGTGTTTGCACACATGTACAACAGGCATGTTTAAACTATAACGTTTTTATTGAAATCATGTTTCTCTCGAGGAGGACACGCGTTTAAAGCCATAAAAAGATTTCACTCAGTTTTGGCAGTGGACCAAGCTACCAACAACCTAAACAACGATCAGAACTGGAGAAATTACACATTGACATTGGGTGAAATCATGTAACTCTTAAGGATGTGTTGCAGACTTGTTGAATAGATTCATTTTTCTTGTTTTGTTTGTTTTTGATGAAATTATGCTTGTCGAGAAAAGGCGTTTAACGCGATAAAAAGGTTTAGTGCGTTATGAATACGGGCTAGGTTACCAAAAGTAAAAATGTGAACTAAATAAGGCCGGGAGTCGTTTTTATTGTTTAAAACACGATTTCTCGACCAGAATATGCTTTTTCAAAAAAAGCCATTTTCCCATGGCGAGAGACTCATTTTCTGTGAGAAAATGCATTAAAAGGAGGGATTTCATCAGAAACACTAAAAATACACATTGTACTTGTCTGAAACCGCACAGAACCTTGAAATAGAAGGTTTCTCACCAAAAAACGCATTGGTGAAAACCCTATTTTAAGGCTCTGAGTGTTTGCACACATGTACAACAGGCATGTTTAAACTATAACGTTTTTATTGAAATCATGTTTCTCTCGAGGAGGACACGCGTTTAAAGCCATAAAAAGATTTCACTCAGTTTTGGCAGTGGACCAAGCTACCAACAACCTAAACAACGATCAGAACTGGAGAAATTACACATTGACATTGGGTGAAATCATGTAACTCTTAAGGATGTGTTGCAGACTTGTTGAATAGATTCATTTTTCTTGTTTTGTTTGTTTTTGATGAAATTATGCTTGTCGAGAAAAGGCGTTTAACGCGATAAAAAGGTTTAGTGCGTTATGAATACGGGCTAGGTTACCAAAAGTAAAAATGTGAACTAAATAAGGCCGGGAGTCGTTTTTATTGTTTAAAACACGATTTCTCGACCAGAATATGCTTTTTCAAAAAAAGCCATTTTCCCATGGCGAGAGACTCATTTTCTGTGAGAAAATGCATTAAAAGGAGGGATTTCATCAGAAACACTAAAAATACACATTGTACTTGTCTGAAACCGCACAGAACCTTGAAATAGAAGGTTTCTCACCAAAAAACGCATTGGTGAAAACCCTATTTTAAGGCTCTGAGTGTTTGCACACATGTACAACAGGCATGTTTAAACTATAACGTTTTTATTGAAATCATGTTTCTCTCGAGGAGGACACGCGTTTAAAGCCATAAAAAGATTTCACTCAGTTTTGGCAGTGGACCAAGCTACCAACAACCTAAACAACGATCAGAACTGGAGAAATTACACATTGACATTGGGTGAAATCATGTAACTCTTAAGGATGTGTTGCAGACTTGTTGAATAGATTCATTTTTCTTGTTTTGTTTGTTTTTGATGAAATTGTGCTTTTCTTGTCGAGAAAAGGCGTTTAACGCGATAAAAAGGTTTAGTGCGTTATGAATACGGGCTAGGTTACCAAAAGTAAAAATGTGAACTAAATAAGGCCGGGAGTCGTTTTTATTGTTTAAAACACGATTTCTCGACCAGAATATGCTTTTTCAAAAAAGCCATTTTCCCATGGCGAGAGACTCATTTTCTGTGAGAAAATGCATTAAAAGGAGGGATTTCATCAGAAACACTAAAAATACACATTGTACTTGTCTGAAAACGCACAGAACCTTGAAATAGAAGGTTTCTCACCAAAAAACACATTGGTGAAAACCCTATTTTAAGGCTCTGAGTGTTTACACACATGTACAACAGGCATGTTTAAACTATAACGTTTTTAGTGAAATCATGTTTCTCGAGGAGAAAACGCGTTTAAAGCCATAAAAAGATTTCACTGTGTTTTGGCATTGGACCAAGCTACCAACAACCTAAACAACGATCAGAACTGGAGAAATTACACATTGACATTGGGTGAAATCATGTAACTCTTAAGGATGTGTTGCAGACTTGTTGAATAGATTCATTTTTCTTGTTTTGTTTGTTTTTGATGAAATTGTGCTTTTCTTGTCGAGAAAAGGCGTTTAACGCGATAAAAAGGTTTAGTGCGTTATGAATACGGGCTAGGTTACCAAAAGTAAAAATGTGAACTAAATAAGGCCGGGAGTCGTTTTTATTGTTTAAAACACGATTTCTCGACCAGAATATGCTTTTTCAAAAAAGCCATTTTCCCATGGCGAGAGACTCATTTTCTGTGAGAAAACGCATTAAAAGGAGGGATTTCATCAGAAACACTAAAAATACACATTGTACTTGTCTGAAAACGCACAGAACCTTGAAATAGAAGGTTTCTCACCAAAAAACGCATTGGTGAAAACCCTATTTTAAGGCTCTGAGTGTTTGCACACATGTACAACAGGCATGTTTAAACTATAACGTTTTTATTGAAATCATGTTTCTCTCGAGGAGGACACGCGTTTAAAGCCATAAAAAGATTTCACTCAGTTTTGGCATTGGACCAAGCTACCAACAACCTAAACAATGATCAGAACTGGAGAAATTACACATTGACATTGGGTGAAATCATGTAACTCTTAAGGATGTGTTGCAGACTTGTTGAATAGATTCATTTTTCTTGTTTTGTTTGTTTTTGATGAAATTGTGCTTTTCTTGTCGAGAAAAGGCGTTTAACGCGATAAAAAGGTTTAGTGCGTTATGAATACGGGCTAGGTTACCAAAAGTAAAAATGTGAACTAAATAATAAGGCCGGGAGTCGTTTTTATTGTTTAAAACACGATTTCTCGACCAGAATATGCTTTTTCAAAAAAAGCCATGTTCCCATGGCGAGAGACTCATTTTCTGTGAGAAAATGCATTAAAAGGAGGGATTTCATCAGAAACACTAAAAATACATATTGTACTTGTCTGAAACCGCACAGAACCTTGAAATAGAAGGTTTCTCACCAAAAAACGCATTGGTGAAAACCCTATTTTAAGGCTCTGAGTGTTTGCACACATGTACAACAGGCATGTTTAAACTATAACGTTTTTATTGAAATCATGTTTCTCTCGAGGAGGACACGCGTTTAAAGCCATAAAAAGATTTCACTCAGTTTTGGCAGTGGACCAAGCTACCAACAACCTAAACAACGATCAGAACTGGAGAAATTACACATTGACATTGGGTGAAATCATGTAACTCTTAAGGATGTGTTGCAGACTTGTTGAATAGATTCATTTTTCTTGTTTTGTTTGTTTTTGATGAAATTATGCTTGTCGAGAAAAGGCGTTTAACGCGATAAAAAGGTTTAGTGCGTTATGAATACGGGCTAGGTTACCAAAAGTAAAAATGTGAACTAAATAAGGCCGGGAGTCGTTTTTATTGTTTAAAACACGATTTCTCGACCAGAATATGCTTTTTCAAAAAAAGCCATTTTCCCATGGCGAGAGACTCATTTTCTGTGAGAAAATGCATTAAAAGGAGGGATTTCATCAGAAACACTAAAAATACACATTGTACTTGTCTGAAACCGCACAGAACCTTGAAATAGAAGGTTTCTCACCAAAAAACGCATTGGTGAAAACCCTATTTTAAGGCTCTGAGTGTTTGCACACATGTACAACAGGCATGTTTAAACTATAACGTTTTTATTGAAATCATGTTTCTCTCGAGGAGGACACGCGTTTAAAGCCATAAAAAGATTTCACTCAGTTTTGGCAGTGGACCAAGCTACCAACAACCTAAACAACGATCAGAACTGGAGAAATTACACATTGACATTGGGTGAAATCATGTAACTCTTAAGGATGTGTTGCAGACTTGTTGAATAGATTCATTTTTCTTGTTTTGTTTGTTTTTGATGAAATTGTGCTTTTCTTGTCGAGAAAAGGCGTTTAACGCGATAAAAAGGTTTAGTGCGTTATGAATACGGGCTAGGTTACCAAAAGTAAAAATGTGAACTAAATAAGGCCGGGAGTCGTTTTTATTGTTTAAAACACGATTTCTCGACCAGAATATGCTTTTTCAAAAAAGCCATTTTCCCATGGCGAGAGACTCATTTTCTGTGAGAAAATGCATTAAAAGGAGGGATTTCATCAGAAACACTAAAAATACACATTGTACTTGTCTGAAAACGCACAGAACCTTGAAATAGAAGGTTTCTCACCAAAAAACACATTGGTGAAAACCCTATTTTAAGGCTCTGAGTGTTTACACACATGTACAACAGGCATGTTTAAACTATAACGTTTTTAGTGAAATCATGTTTCTCGAGGAGAAAACGCGTTTAAAGCCATAAAAAGATTTCACTGTGTTTTGGCATTGGACCAAGCTACCAACAACCTAAACAACGATCAGAACTGGAGAAATTACACATTGACATTGGGTGAAATCATGTAACTCTTAAGGATGTGTTGCAGACTTGTTGAATAGATTCATTTTTCTTGTTTTGTTTGTTTTTGATGAAATTGTGCTTTTCTTGTCGAGAAAAGGCGTTTAACGCGATAAAAAGGTTTAGTGCGTTATGAATACGGGCTAGGTTACCAAAAGTAAAAATGTGAACTAAATAAGGCCGGGAGTCGTTTTTATTGTTTAAAACACGATTTCTCGACCAGAATATGCTTTTTCAAAAAAGCCATTTTCCCATGGCGAGAGACTCATTTTCTGTGAGAAAACGCATTAAAAGGAGGGATTTCATCAGAAACACTAAAAATACACATTGTACTTGTCTGAAAACGCACAGAACCTTGAAATAGAAGGTTTCTCACCAAAAAACGCATTGGTGAAAACCCTATTTTAAGGCTCTGAGTGTTTGCACACATGTACAACAGGCATGTTTAAACTATAACGTTTTTATTGAAATCATGTTTCTCTCGAGGAGGACACGCGTTTAAAGCCATAAAAAGATTTCACTGTGTTTTGGCATTGGACCAAGCTACCAACAACCTAAACAATGATCAGAACTGGAGAAATTACACATTGACATTGGGTGAAATCATGTAACTCTTTAGGATGTGTTGCAGACTTGTTGAATAGATTCATGTTTCTTGTTTTGTTTGTTTTTGATGAAATTGTGCTTTTCTTGTCGAGAAAAGGCGTTTAACGCGATAAAAAGGTTTAGTGCGTTATGAATACGGGCTAGGTTACCAAAAGAAAAAATGTGAACTAAATAATAAGGCCGGGAGTAGTTTTTATTGTTTAAAACACGATTTCTCGACCAGAATATGCTTTTTCAAAAAAAGCCATTTTCCCATGGCGAGAGACTCATTTTCTGTGAGAAAATGCATTAAAAGGAGGGATTTCATCAGAAACACTAAAAATACATATTGTACTTGTCTGAAACCGCACAGAACCTTGAAATAGAAGGTTTCTCACCAAAAAACGCATTGGTGAAAACCCTATTTTAAGGCTCTGAGTGTTTGCACACATGTACAACAGGCATGTTTAAACTATAACGTTTTTATTGAAATCATGTTTCTCTCGAGGAGGACACGCGTTTAAAGCCATAAAAAGATTTCACTCAGTTTTGGCAGTGGACCAAGCTACCAACAACCTAAACAACGATCAGAACTGGAGAAATTACACATTGACATTGGGTGAAATCATGTAACTCTTAAGGATGTGTTGCAGACTTGTTGAATAGATTCATTTTTCTTGTTTTGTTTGTTTTTGATGAAATTGTGCTTTTCTTGTCGAGAAAAGGCGTTTAACGCGATAAAAAGGTTTAGTGCGTTATGAATACGGGCTAGGTTACCAAAAGTAAAAATGTGAACTAAATAAGGCCGGGAGTCGTTTTTATTGTTTAAAACACGATTTCTCGACCAGAATATGCTTTTTCAAAAAAAGCCATTTTCCCATGGCGAGAGACTCATTTTCTGTGAGAAAATGCATTAAAAGGAGGGATTTCATCAGAAACACTAAAAATACACATTGTACTTGTCTGAAACCGCACAGATCCTTGAAATAGAAGGTTTCTCACCAAAAAACACATTGGTGAAAACCCTATTTTAAGGCTCTGAGTGTTTGCACACATGTACAACAGGCATGTTTAAACTACAACGTTTTTAGTGAAATCATGTTTCTCTCGAGGAGAACACGCGTTTAAAGCCATAAAAAGATTTCACTGTGTTTTGGCATTGGACCAAGCTACCAACAACCAAAAACAACGATCAGAACTGGAGAAATTACACATTGACATTGGGTGAAATCATGTAACTCTTAAGGATGTGTTGCAGACCTGTTGAATAGATTCATTTTTCTTGTTTTGTTTGTTTTTGATGAAATTGTGCTTTTCTTGTCGAGAAAAGGCGTTTAACGCGATAAAAAGGTTTAGTGCGTTATGAATACGGGCTAGGTTACCAAAAGTAAAAATGTGAACTAAATAAGGCCGGGAGTCGTTTTTATTGTTTAAAACACGATTTCTCGACCAGAATATGCTTTTTCAAAAAAGCCATTTTCCCATGGCGAGAGACTCATTTTCTGTGAGAAAACGCATTAAAAGGAGGGATTTCATCAGAAACACTAAAAATACACATTGTACTTGTCTGAAACCGCACAGAACCTTGAAATAGAAGGTTTCTCACCAAAAAACGCATTGGTGAAAACCCTATTTTAAGGCTCTGAGTGTTTGCACACATGTACAACAGGCATGTTTAAACTATAACGTTTTTATTGAAATCATGTTTCTCTCGAGGAGGACACGCGTTTAAAGCCATAAAAAGATTTCACTCAGTTTTGGCAGTGGACCAAGCTACCAACAACCTAAACAACGATCAGAACTGGAGAAATTACACATTGACATTGGGTGAAATCATGTAACTCTTAAGGATGTGTTGCAGACTTGTTGAATAGATTCATTTTTCTTGTTTTGTTTGTTTTTGATGAAATTGTGCTTTTCTTGTCGAGAAAAGGCGTTTAACGCGATAAAAAGGTTTAGTGCGTTATGAATACGGGCTAGGTTACCAAAAGTAAAAATGTGAACTAAATAAGGCCGGGAGTCGTTTTTATTGTTTAAAACACGATTTCTCGACCAGAATATGCTTTTTCAAAAAAGCCATTTTCCCATGGCGAGAGACTCATTTTCTGTGAGAAAATGCATTAAAAGGAGGGATTTCATCAGAAACACTAAAAATACACATTGTACTTGTCTGAAAACGCACAGAACCTTGAAATAGAAGGTTTCTCACCAAAAAACACATTGGTGAAAACCCTATTTTAAGGCTCTGAGTGTTTACACACATGTACAACAGGCATGTTTAAACTATAACGTTTTTAGTGAAATCATGTTTCTCGAGGAGAAAACGCGTTTAAAGCCATAAAAAGATTTCACTGTGTTTTGGCATTGGACCAAGCTACCAACAACCTAAACAACGATCAGAACTGGAGAAATTACACATTGACATTGGGTGAAATCATGTAACTCTTAAGGATGTGTTGCAGACTTGTTGAATAGATTCATTTTTCTTGTTTTGTTTGTTTTTGATGAAATTGTGCTTTTCTTGTCGAGAAAAGGCGTTTAACGCGATAAAAAGGTTTAGTGCGTTATGAATACGGGCTAGGTTACCAAAAGTAAAAATGTGAACTAAATAAGGCCGGGAGTCGTTTTTATTGTTTAAAACACGATTTCTCGACCAGAATATGCTTTTTCAAAAAAGCCATTTTCCCATGGCGAGAGACTCATTTTCTGTGAGAAAACGCATTAAAAGGAGGGATTTCATCAGAAACACTAAAAATACACATTGTACTTGTCTGAAAACGCACAGAACCTTGAAATAGAAGGTTTCTCACCAAAAAACGCATTGGTGAAAACCCTATTTTAAGGCTCTGAGTGTTTGCACACATGTACAACAGGCATGTTTAAACTATAACGTTTTTATTGAAATCATGTTTCTCTCGAGGAGGACACGCGTTTAAAGCCATAAAAAGATTTCACTGTGTTTTGGCATTGGACCAAGCTACCAACAACCTAAACAATGATCAGAACTGGAGAAATTACACATTGACATTGGGTGAAATCATGTAACTCTTAAGGATGTGTTGCAGACTTGTTGAATAGATTCATGTTTCTTGTTTTGTTTGTTTTTGATGAAATTGTGCTTTTCTTGTCGAGAAAAGGCGTTTAACGCGATAAAAAGGTTTAGTGCGTTATGAATACGGGCTAGGTTACCAAAAGTAAAAATGTGAACTAAATAATAAGGCCGGGAGTAGTTTTTATTGTTTAAAACACGATTTCTCGACCAGAATATGCTTTTTCAAAAAAAGCCATTTTCCCATGGCGAGAGACTCATTTTCTGTGAGAAAATGCATTAAAAGGAGGGATTTCATCAGAAACACTAAAAATACATATTCATATTGTACTTGTCTGAAACCGCACAGAACCTTGAAATAGAAGGTTTCTCACCAAAAAACGCATTGGTGAAAACCCTATTTTAAGGCTCTGAGTGTTTGCACACATGTACAACAGGCATGTTTAAACTATAACGTTTTTATTGAAATCATGTTTCTCTCGAGGAGGACACGCGTTTAAAGCCATAAAAAGATTTCACTCAGTTTTGGCAGTGGACCAAGCTACCAACAACCTAAACAACGATCAGAACTGGAGAAATTACACATTGACATTGGGTGAAATCATGTAACTCTTAAGGATGTGTTGCAGACTTGTTGAATAGATTCATTTTTCTTGTTTTGTTTGTTTTTGATGAAATTGTGCTTTTCTTGTCGAGAAAAGGCGTTTAACGCGATAAAAAGGTTTAGTGCGTTATGAATACGGGCTAGGTTACCAAAAGTAAAAATGTGAACTAAATAAGGCCGGGAGTCGTTTTTATTGTTTAAAACACGATTTCTCGACCAGAATATGCTTTTTCAAAAAAAGCCATTTTCCCATGGCGAGAGACTCATTTTCTGTGAGAAAATGCATTAAAAGGAGGGATTTCATCAGAAACACTAAAAATACACATTGTACTTGTCTGAAACCGCACAGATCCTTGAAATAGAAGGTTTCTCACCAAAAAACACATTGGTGAAAACCCTATTTTAAGGCTCTGAGTGTTTGCACACATGTACAACAGGCATGTTTAAACTACAACGTTTTTAGTGAAATCATGTTTCTCTCGAGGAGAACACGCGTTTAAAGCCATAAAAAGATTTCACTGTGTTTTGGCATTGGACCAAGCTACCAACAACCAAAAACAACGATCAGAACTGGAGAAATTACACATTGACATTGGGTGAAATCATGTAACTCTTAAGGATGTGTTGCAGACCTGTTGAATAGATTCATTTTTCTTGTTTTGTTTGTTTTTGATGAAATTGTGCTTTTCTTGTCGAGAAAAGGCGTTTAACGCGATAAAAAGGTTTAGTGCGTTATGAATACGGGCTAGGTTACCAAAAGTAAAAATGTGAACTAAATAAGGCCGGGAGTCGTTTTTATTGTTTAAAACACGATTTCTCGACCAGAATATGCTTTTTCAAAAAAGCCATTTTCCCATGGCGAGAGACTCATTTTCTGTGAGAAAATGCATTAAAAGGAGGGATTTCATCAGAAACACTAAAAATACATATTGTACTTGTCTGAAACCGCACAGAACCTTGAAATAGAAGGTTTCTCACCAAAAAACGCATTGGTGAAAACCCTATTTTAAGGCTCTGAGTGTTTGCACACATGTACAACAGGCATGTTTAAACTATAACGTTTTTATTGAAATCATGTTTCTCTCGAGGAGGACACGCGTTTAAAGCCATAAAAAGATTTCACTCAGTTTTGGCAGTGGACCAAGCTACCAACAACCTAAACAACGATCAGAACTGGAGAAATTACACATTGACATTGGGTGAAATCATGTAACTCTTAAGGATGTGTTGCAGACTTGTTGAATAGATTCATTTTTCTTGTTTTGTTTGTTTTTGATGAAATTGTGCTTTTCTTGTCGAGAAAAGGCGTTTAACGCGATAAAAAGGTTTAGTGCGTTATGAATACGGGCTAGGTTACCAAAAGTAAAAATGTGAACTAAATAAGGCCGGGAGTCGTTTTTATTGTTTAAAACACGATTTCTCGACCAGAATATGCTTTTTCAAAAAAAGCCATTTTCCCATGGCGAGAGACTCATTTTCTGTGAGAAAATGCATTAAAAGGAGGGATTTCATCAGAAACACTAAAAATACACATTGTACTTGTCTGAAACCGCACAGATCCTTGAAATAGAAGGTTTCTCACCAAAAAACACATTGGTGAAAACCCTATTTTAAGGCTCTGAGTGTTTGCACACATGTACAACAGGCATGTTTAAACTACAACGTTTTTAGTGAAATCATGTTTCTCGAGGAGAAAACGCGTTTAAAGCCATAAAAAGATTTCACTGTGTTTTGGCATTGGACCAAGCTACCAACAACCTAAACAACGATCAGAACTGGAGAAATTACACATTGACATTGGGTGAAATCATGTAACTCTTAAGGATGTGTTGCAGACTTGTTGAATAGATTCATTTTTCTTGTTTTGTTTGTTTTTGATGAAATTGTGCTTTTCTTGTCGAGAAAAGGCGTTTAACGCGATAAAAAGGTTTAGTGCGTTATGAATACGGGCTAGGTTACCAAAAGTAAAAATGTGAACTAAATAAGGCCGGGAGTCGTTTTTATTGTTTAAAACACGATTTCTCGACCAGAATATGCTTTTTCAAAAAAGCCATTTTCCCATGGCGAGAGACTCATTTTCTGTGAGAAAACGCATTAAAAGGAGGGATTTCATCAGAAACACTAAAAATACACATTGTACTTGTCTGAAAACGCACAGAACCTTGAAATAGAAGGTTTCTCACCAAAAAACGCATTGGTGAAAAACCTATTTTAAGGCTCTGAGTGTTTGCACACATGTACAACAGGCATGTTTAAACTATAAAGTTTTTATTGAAATCATGTTTCTCTCGAGGAGGACACGCGTTTAAAGCCATAAAAAGATTTCACTGTGTTTTGGCATTGGACCAAGCTACCAACAACCTAAACAATGATCAGAACTGGAGAAATTACACATTGACATTGGGTGAAATCATGTAACTCTTAAGGATGTGTTGCAGACTTGTTGAATAGATTCATTTTTCTTGTTTTGTTTGTTTTTGATGAAATTGTGCTTTTCTTGTCGAGAAAAGGCGTTTAACGCGATAAAAAGGTTTAGTGCGTTATGAATACGGGCTAGGTTACCAAAAGTAAAAATGTGAACTAAATAATAAGGCCGGGAGTCGTTTTTATTGTTTAAAACACGATTTCTCGACCAGAATATGCTTTTTCAAAAAAAGCCATGTTCCCATGGCGAGAGACTCATTTTCTGTGAGAAAATGCATTAAAAGGAGGGATTTCATCAGAAACACTAAAAATACATATTGTACTTGTCTGAAACCGCACAGAACCTTGAAATAGAAGGTTTCTCACCAAAAAACGCATTGGTGAAAACCCTATTTTAAGGCTCTGAGTGTTTGCACACATGTACAACAGGCATGTTTAAACTATAACGTTTTTATTGAAATCATGTTTCTCTCGAGGAGGACACGCGTTTAAAGCCATAAAAAGATTTCACTGTGTTTTGGCAGTGGACCAAGCTACCAACAACCTAAACAACGATCAGAACTGGAGAAATTACACATTGACATTGGGTGAAATCATGTAACTCTTAAGGATGTGTTGCAGACTTGTTGAATAGATTCATTTTTCTTGTTTTGTTTGTTTTTGATGAAATTATGCTTGTCGAGAAAAGGCGTTTAACGCGATAAAAAGGTTTAGTGCGTTATGAATACGGGCTAGGTTACCAAAAGTAAAAATGTGAACTAAATAAGGCCGGGAGTCGTTTTTATTGTTTAAAACACGATTTCTCGACCAGAATATGCTTTTTCAAAAAAAGCCATTTTCCCATGGCGAGAGACTCATTTTCTGTGAGAAAATGCATTAAAAGGAGGGATTTCATCAGAAACACTAAAAATACACATTGTACTTGTCTGAAACCGCACAGAACCTTGAAATAGAAGGTTTCTCACCAAAAAACACATTGGTGAAAACCCTATTTTAAGGCTCTGAGTGTTTGCACACATGTACAACAGGCATGTTTAAACTACAACGTTTTTATTGAAATCATGTTTCTCTCGAGGAGAACACGCGTTTAAAGCCATAAAAAGATTTCACTGTGTTTTGGCATTGGACCAAGCTACCAACAACCTAAACAACGATCAGAACTGGAGAAATTACACATTGACATTGGGTGAAATCATGTAACTCTTAAGGATGTGTTGCAGACTTGTTGAATAGATTCATTTTTCTTGTTTTGTTTGTTTTTGATGAAATTGTGCTTTTCTTGTCGAGAAAAGGCGTTTAACGCGATAAAAAGGTTTAGTGCGTTATGAATACGGGCTAGGTTACCAAAAGTAAAAATGTGAACTAAATAATAAGGCCGGGAGTCGTTTTTATTGTTTAAAACACGATTTCTCGACCAGAATATGCTTTTTCAAAAAAAGCCATTTTCCCATGGCGAGAGACTCATTTTCTGTGAGAAAATGCATTAAAAGGAGGGATTTCATCAGAAACACTAAAAATACATATTGTACTTGTCTGAAACCGCACAGAACCTTGAAATAGAAGGTTTCTCACCAAAAAACGCATTGGTGAAAACCCTATTTTAAGGCTCTGAGTGTTTGCACACATGTACACCAGGCATGTTTAAACTATAACGTTTTTATTGAAATCATGTTTCTCTCGAGGAGGACACGCGTTTAAAGCCATAAAAAGATTTCACTCAGTTTTGGCAGTGGACCAAGCTACCAACAAACCTAAACAACGATCAGAACTGGACAAATTTACACATTGACATTGGGTGAAATCATGTAACTCTTAAGGATGTGTTGCAGACTTGTTGAATAGATTCATTTTTCTTGTTTTGTTTGTTTTTGATGAAATTATGCTTGTCGAGAAAAGGCGTTTAACGCGATAAAAAGGTTTAGTGCGTTATGAATACGGGCTAGGTTACCAAAAGTAAAAATGTGAACTAAATAAGGCCGGGAGTCGTTTTTATTGTTTAAAACACGATTTCTCGACCAGAATATGCTTTTTCAAAAAAAGCCATTTTCCCATGGCGAGAGACTCATTTTCTGTGAGAAAATGCATTAAAAGGAGGGATTTCATCAGAAACACTAAAAATACACATTGTACTTGTCTGAAACCGCACAGAACCTTGAAATAGAAGGTTTCTCACCAAAAAACACATTGGTGAAAACCCTATTTTAAGGCTCTGAGTGTTTGCACATATGTACAACAGGCATGTTTAAACTACAACGTTTTTAGTGAAATCATGTTTCTCTCGAGGAGAACACGCGTTTAAAGCCATAAAAAGATTTCACTGTGTTTTGGCATTGGACCAAGCTACCAACAACCTAAACAACGATCAGAACTGGAGAAATTACACATTGACATTGGGTGAAATCATGTAACTCTTAAGGATGTGTTGCAGACTTGTTGAATAGATTCATTTTTCTTGTTTTGTTTGTTTTTGATGAAATTATGCTTTTCTTGTCGAGAAAAGGCGTTTAACGCGATAAAAAGGTTTAGTGCGTTATGAATACGGGCTAGGTTACCAAAAGTAAAAATGTGAAATAAATAAGGCCGGGAGTCGTTTTTATTGTTTAAAACACGATTTCTCGACCAGAATATGCTTTTTCAAAAAAAGCCATTTTCCCATGGCGAGAGACTCATTTTCTGTGAGAAAATGCATTAAAAGGAGGGATTTCATCAGAAACACTAAAAATACACATTGTACTTGTCTGAAAACGCACAGAACCTTGAAATAGAAGGTTTCTCACCAAAAAACGCATTGGTGAAAACCCTATTTTAAGGCTCTGAGTGTTTACACACATGTACAACAGGCATGTTTAAACTATAACGTTTTTAGTGAAATCATGTTTCTCGAGGAGAAAACGCGTTTAAAGCCATAAAAAGATTTCACTGTGTTTTGGCATTGGACCAAGCTACCAACAACCTAAACAACGATCAGAACTGGAGAAATTACACATTGACATTGGGTGAAATCATGTAACTCTTAAGGATGTGTTGCAGACTTGTTGAATAGATTCATTTTTCTTGTTTTGTTTGTTTTTGATGAAATTGTGCTTTTCTTGTCGAGAAAAGGCGTTTAACGCGATAAAAAGGTTTAGTGCGTTATGAATAAGGGCTAGGTTACCAAAAGTAAAAATGTGAACTAAATAATAAGGCCGGGAGTCGTTTTTATTGTTTAAAACACGATTTCTCGACCAGAATATGCTTTTTCAAAAAAGACATTTTCCCATGGCGAGAGACTCATTTTCTGTGAGAAAATGCATTAAAAGGAGGGATTTCATCAGAAACACTAAAAATACACATTGTACTTGTCTGAAAACGCACAGAACCTTGAAATAGAAGGTTTCTCACCAAAAAACGCATTGGTGAAAACCCTATTTTAAGGCTCTGAGTGTTTGCACACATGTACACCAGGCATGTTTAAACTATAACGTTTTTAGTGAAATCATGTTTCTCGAGGAGAAAACGCGTTTAAAGCCATAAAAAGATTTCGCTGTGTTTTGGTATTGGACCAAGCTACCAACAACCTAAACAACGATCAGAACTGGAGAAATTACACATTGACATTGGGTGAAATCATGTAACTCTTAAGGATGTGTTGCAGACTTGTTGAATAGATTCATTTTTCTTGTTTTGTTTGTTTTTGATGAAATTGTGCTTTTCTTGTCGAGAAAAGGCGTTTAACGCGATAAAAAGGTTTAGTGCGTTATGAATACGGGCTAGGTTACCAAAAGTAAAAATGTGAACTAAATAATAAGGCCGGGAGTCGTTTTTATTGTTTAAAACACGATTTCTCGACCAGAATATGCTTTTTCAAAAAAAGCCTTGTTCCCATGGCGAGAGACTCATTTTCTGTGAGAAAATGCATTAAAAGGAGGGATTTCATCAGAAACACTAAAAATACATATTGTACTTGTCTGAAACCGCACAGAACCTTGAAATAGAAGGTTTCTCACCAAAAAACGCATTGGTGAAAACCCTATTTTAAGGCTCTGAGTGTTTGCACACATGTACAACAGGCATGTTTAAACTATAACGTTTTTATTGAAATCATGTTTCTCTCGAGGAGGACACGCGTTTAAAGCCATAAAAAGATTTCACTGTGTTTTGGCAGTGGACCAAGCTACCAACAACCTAAACAACGATCAGAACTGGAGAAATTACACATTGACATTGGGTGAAATCATGTAACTCTTAAGGATGTGTTGCAGACTTGTTGAATAGATTCATTTTTCTTGTTTTGTTTGTTTTTGATGAAATTATGCTTGTCGAGAAAAGGCGTTTAACGCGATAAAAAGGTTTAGTGCGTTATGAATACGGGCTAGGTTACCAAAAGTAAAAATGTGAACTAAATAATAAGGCCGGGAGTCGTTTTTATTGTTTAAAACACGATTTCTCGACCAGAATATGCTTTTTCAAAAAAAGCCATTTTCCCATGGCGAGAGACTCATTTTCTGTGAGAAAATGCATTAAAAGGAGGGATTTCATCAGAAACACTAAAAATACATATTGTACTTGTCTGAAACCGCACAGAACCTTGAAATAGAAGGTTTCTCACCAAAAAACGCATTGGTGAAAACCCTATTTTAAGGCTCTGAGTGTTTGCACACATGTACACCAGGCATGTTTAAACTATAACGTTTTTATTGAAATCATGTTTCTCTCGAGGAGGACACGCGTTTAAAGCCATAAAAAGATTTCACTCAGTTTTGGCAGTGGACCAAGCTACCAACAACCTAAACAACGATCAGAACTGGAGAAATTACACATTGACATTGGGTGAAATCATGTAACTCTTAAGGATGTGTTGCAGACTTGTTGAATAGATTCATTTTTCTTGTTTTGTTTGTTTTTGATGAAATTATGCTTGTCGAGAAAAGGCGTTTAACGCGATAAAAAGGTTTAGTGCGTTATGAATACGGGCTAGGTTACCAAAAGTAAAAATGTGAACTAAATAAGGCCGGGAGTCGTTTTTATTGTTTAAAACACGATTTCTCGACCAGAATATGCTTTTTCAAAAAAAGCCATTTTCCCATGGCGAGAGACTCATTTTCTGTGAGAAAATGCATTAAAAGGAGGGATTTCATCAGAAACACTAAAAATACACATTGTACTTGTCTGAAACCGCACAGAACCTTGAAATAGAAGGTTTCTCACCAAAAAACACATTGGTGAAAACCCTATTTTAAGGCTCTGAGTGTTTACACACATGTACAACAGGCATGTTTAAACTATAACGTTTTTAGTGAAATCATGTTTCTCGAGGAGAAAACGCGTTTAAAGCCATAAAAAGATTTCACTGTGTTTTGGCATTGGACCAAGCTACCAACAACCTAAACAACGATCAGAACTGGAGAAATTACACATTGACATTGGGTGAAATCATGTAACTCTTAAGGATGTGTTGCAGACTTGTTGAATAGATTCATTTTTCTTGTTTTGTTTGTTTTTGATGAAATTGTGCTTTTCTTGTCGAGAAAAGGCGTTTAACGCGATAAAAAGGTTTAGTGCGTTATGAATACGGGCTAGGTTACCAAAAGTAAAAATGTGAACTAAATAATAAGGCCGGGAGTCGTTTTTATTGTTTAAAACACGATTTCTCGACCAGAATATGCTTTTTCAAAAAAGACATTTTCCCATGGCGAGAGACTCATTTTCTGTGAGAAAATGCATTAAAAGGAGGGATTTCATCAGAAACACTAAAAATACACATTGTACTTGTCTGAAAACGCACAGAACCTTGAAATAGAAGGTTTCTCACCAAAAAACGCATTGGTGAAAACCCTATTTTAAGGCTCTGAGTGTTTGCACACATGTACACCAGGCATGTTTAAACTATAACGTTTTTAGTGAAATCATGTTTCTCGAGGAGAAAACGCGTTTAAAGCCATAAAAAGATTTCGCTGTGTTTTGGCATTGGACCAAGCTACCAACAACCTAAACAACGATCAGAACTGGAGAAATTACACATTGACATTGGGTGAAATCATGTAACTCTTAAGGATGTGTTGCAGACTTGTTGAATAGATTCATTTTTCTTGTTTTGTTTGTTTTTGATGAAATTGTGCTTTTCTTGTCGAGAAAAGGCGTTTAACGCGATAAAAAGGTTTAGTGCGTTATGAATACGGGCTAGGTTACCAAAAGTAAAAATGTGAACTAAATAAGGCCGGGAGTCGTTTTTATTGTTTAAAACACGATTTCTCGACCAGAATATGCTTTTTCAAAAAAGCCATTTTCCCATGGCGAGAGACTCATTTTCTGTGAGAAAACGCATTAAAAGGAGGGATTTCATCAGAAACACTAAAAATACACATTGTACTTGTCTGAAAACGCACAGAACCTTGAAATAGGTTTCTCACCAAAAAACGCATTGGTGAAAACCCTATTTTAAGGCTCTGAGTGTTTACACACATGTACAACAGGCATGTTTAAACTATAACGTTTTTAGTGAAATCATGTTTCTCGAGGAGAAAACGCGTTTAAAGCCATAAAAAGATTTCACTGTGTTTTGGCATTGGACCAAGCTACCAACAACCTAAGCAACGATCAGAACTGGAGAAATAACACATTGACATTGGGTGAAATCATGTAACTCTTAAGGATGTGTTGCAGACTTGTTGAATAGATTCATTTTTCTTGTTTTGTTTTTTTTTGATGAAATTGTGCTTTTCTTGTCGAGAAAAGGCGTTTAACGCGATAAAAAGGTTTAGTGCGTTATGAATACGGGCTAGGTTACCAAAAGTAAAAATGTGAACTAAATAAGGCCGGGAGTCGTTTTTATTGTTTAAAACACGATTTCTCGACCAGAATATGCTTTTTCAAAAAAGCCATTTTCCCATGGCGAGAGACTCATTTTCTGTGAGAAAATGCATTAAAAGGAGGGATTTCATCAGAAACACTAAAAATACACATTGTACTTGTCTGAAAACGCACAGAACCTTGAAATAGAAGGTTTCTCACCAAAAAACACATAGGTGAAAACCCTATTTTAAGGCTCTGAGTGTTTACACACATGTACAACAGGCATGTTTAAACTATAACGTTTTTAGTGAAATCATGTTTCTCGAGGAGAAAACGCGTTTAAAGCCATAAAAAGATTTCACTGTGTTTTGGCATTGGCCCAAGCTACCAACAACCTAAACAACGATCAGAACTGGAGAAATAACACATTGACATTGGGTGAAATCATGTAACTCTTAAGGATGTGTTGCAGACTTGTTGAATAGATTCATTTTTCTTGTTTTGTTTGTTTTTGATGAAATTGTGCTTTTCTTGTCGAGAAAAGGCGTTTAACGCGATAAAAAGGTTTAGTGCGTTATGAATACGGGCTAGGTTACCAAAAGTAAAAATGTGAACTAAATAATAAGGCCGGGAGTCGTTTTTATTGTTTAAAACACGATTTCTCGACCAGAATATGCTTTTTCAAAAAAAGCCATTTTCCCATGGCGAGAGACTCATTTTCTGTGAGAAAACGCATTAAAAGGAGGGGTTTCATCAGAAACACTAAAAATACACATTGTACTTGTCTGAAAACGCACAGAACCTTGAAATAGAAGGTTTCTCACCAAAAAACGCATTGGTGAAAACCCTATTTTAAGGCTCTGCGTGTTTACACACATTTACAACTGGCATGTTTAAACTATAACGTTTTTAGTGAAATCATGTTTCTCGAGGAGAAAACGCGTTTAAAGCCATAAAAAGATTTCACTGTGTTTTGACATTGGACCAAGCTACCAACAACCTAAACAACGATCAGAACTGGAGAAATAACACATTGACATTGGGTGAAATCATGTAACTCTTAAGGATGTGTTGCAGACTTGTTGAATAGATTCATTTTTCTTGTTTTGTTTGTTTTTGATGAAATTGTGCTTTTCTTGTCGAGAAAAGGCGTTTAACGCGATAAAAAGGTTTAGTGCGTTATGAATACGGGCTAGGTTACCAAAAGTAAAAATGTGAACTAAATAATAAGGCCGGGAGTCGTTTTTATTGTTTAAAACACGATTTCTCGACCAGAATATGCTTTTTCAAAAAAGCCATTTTCCCATGGCGAGAGACTCATTTTCTGTGAGAAAATGCATTAAAAGGAGGGATTTCATCAGAAACACTAAAAATACACATTGTACTTGTCTGAAAACGCACAGAACCTTGAAATAGAAGGTTTCTCACCAAAAAACGCATTGGTGAAAACCCTATTTTAAGGCTCTGAGTGTTTGCACACATGTACAACAGGCATGTTTAAACTATAACGTTTTTATTGGAATCATGTTTCTCTCGAGGAGGACACGCGTTTAAAGCCATAAAAAGATTTCACTCAGTTTTGGCAGTGGACCAAGCTACCAACAACCTAAACAACGATCAGAACTGGAGAAATTACACATTGACATTGGGTGAAATCATGTAACTCTTAAGGATGTGTTGCAGACTTGTTGAATAGATTCATTTTTCTTGTTTTGTTTGTTTTTGATGAAATTGTGCTTTTCTTGTCGAGAAAAGGCGTTTAACGCGATAAAAAGGTTTAGTGCGTTATGAATACGGGCTAGGTTACCAAAAGTAAAAATGTGAACTAAATAATAAGGCCGGGAGTCGTTTTTATTGTTTAAAACACGATTTCTCGACCAGAATATGCTTTTTCAAAAAAGACATTTTCCCATTGCGAGAGACTCATTTTCTGTGAGAAAATGCATTAAAAGGAGGGATTTCATCAGAAACACTAAAAATACACATTGTACTTGTCTGAAACCGCACAGAACCTTGAAATAGAAGGTTTCTCACCAAAAAACACATTGGTGAAAACCCTATTTTAAGGCTCTGAGTGTTTACACACATGTACAACAGGCATGTTTAAACTATAACGTTTTTAGTGAAATCATGTTTCTCGAGGAGAAAACGCGTTTAAAGCCATAAAAAGATTTCACTGTGTTTTGGCATTGGACCAAGCTACCAACAACCTAAGCAACGATCAGAACTGGAGAAATAACACATTGACATTGGGTGAAATCATGTAACTCTTAAGGATGTGTTGCAGACCTGTGAATAGATTCATTTTTCTTGTTTTGTTTGTTTTTGATGAAATTGTGCTTTTCTTGTCGAGAAAAGGCGTTTAACGCGATAAAAAGGTTTAGTGCGTTATGAATACGGGCTAGGTTACCAAAAGTAAAAATGTGAACTAAATAAGGCCGGGAGTCGTTTTTATTGTTTAAAACACGATTTCTCGACCAGAATATGCTTTTTCAAAAAAGCCATTTTCCCATGGCGAGAGACTCATTTTCTGTGAGAAAATGCATTAAAAGGAGGGATTTCATCAGAAACACTAAAAATACACATTGTACTTGTCTGAAAACGCACAGAACCTTGAAATAGAAGGTTTCTCACCAAAAAACGCATTGGTGAAAACCCTATTTTAAGGCTCTGAGTGTTTACACACATGTACAACAGGCATGTTTAAACTATAACGTTTTTAGTGAAATCATGTTTCTCGAGGAGAAAACGCGTTTAAAGCCATAAAAAGATTTCACTGTGTTTTGGCATTGGACCAAGCTACCAACAACCTAAACAACGATCAGAACTGGAGAAATAACACATTGACATTGGGTGAAATCATGTAACTCTTAAGGATGTGTTGCAGACTTGTTGAATAGATTCATTTTTCTTGTTTTGTTTGTTTTTGATGAAATTGTGCTTTTCTTGTCGAGAAAAGGCGTTTAACGCGATAAAAAGGTTTAGTGCGTTATGAATACGGGCTAGGTTACCAAAAGTACAAATGTGAACCAAATAAGGCCGGGAGTCGTTTTTATTGTTTAAAACACGATTTCTCGACCAGAATATGCTTTTTCAAAAAAGCCATTTTCCCATGGCGAGAGACTCATTTTCTGTGAGAAAACGCATTAAAAGGAGGGATTTCATCAGAAACACTAAAAATACACATTGTACTTGTCTGAAAACGCACAGAACCTTGAAATAGAAGGTTTCTCACCAAAAAACGCATTGGTGAAAACCCTATTTTAAGGCTCTGAGTATTTGCACACATGTACAACTGGCATGTTTAAACTATAACGTTTTTAGTGAAATCATGTTTCTCTCGAGGAGAACACGCGTTTAAAGCCATAAAAAGATTTCACTGTGTTTTGGCATTGGACCAAGCTACCAACAACCAAAAACAACGATCAGAACTGGAGAAATTACACATTGACATTGGGTGAAATCATGTAACTCTTAAGGATGTGTTGCAGACCTGTTGAATAGATTCATTTTTCTTGTTTTGTTTGTTTTTGATGAAATTGTGCTTTTCTTGTCGAGAAAAGGCGTTTAACGCGATAAAAAGGTTTAGTGCGTTATGAATACGGGCTAGGTTACCAAAAGTAAAAATGTGAACTAAATAAGGCCGGGATTCGTTTTTATTGTTTAAAACACGATTTCTCGACCAGAATATGCTTTTTCAAAAAAGACATTTTCCCATGGCGAGAGACTCATTTTCTGTGAGAAAATGCATTAAAAGGAGGGATTTCATCAGAAACACTAAAAATACACATTGTACTTGTCTGAAAACGCACAGAACCTTGAAATAGAAGGTTTCTCACCAAAAAACACATTGGTGAAAACCCTATTTTAAGGCTCTGAGTGTTTACACACATGTACAACAGGCATGTTTAAACTATAACGTTTTTAGTGAAATCATGTTTCTCGAGGAGAAAACGCGTTTAAAGCCATAAAAAGATTTCACTGTGTTTTGGCATTGGACCAAGCTACCAACAACCTAAACAACGATCAGAACTGGAGAAATTACACATTGACATTGGGTGAAATCATGTAACTCTTAAGGATGTGTTGCAGACTTGTTGAATAGATTCATTTTTCTTGTTTTGTTTGTTTTTGATGAAATTGTGCTTTTCATGTCGAGAAAAGGCGTTTAACGCGATAAAAAGGTTTAGTGCGTTATGAATACGGGCTAGGTTACCAAAACTAAAAATGTGAACTAAATAATAAGGCCGGGAGTCGTTTTTATTGTTTAAAACACGATTTCTCGACCAGAATATGCTTTTTCAAAAAAGACATTTTCCCATTGCGAGAGACTCATTTTCTGTGAGAAAATGCATTAAAAGGAGGGATTTCATCAGAAACACTAAAAATACACATTGTACTTGTCTGAAACCGCACAGAACCTTGAAATAGAAGGTTTCTCACCAAAAAACACATTGGTGAAAACCCTATTTTAAGGCTCTGAGTGTTTGCACACATGTACAACAGGCATGTTTAAACTACAACGTTTTTAGTGAAATCATGTTTCTCTCGAGGAGAACACGCGTTTAAAGCCATAAAAAGATTTCACTGTGTTTTGGCATTGGACCAAGCTACCAACAACCAAAAACAACGATCAGAACTGGAGAAATTACACATTGACATTGGGTGAAATCATGTAACTCTTAAGGATGTGTTGCAGACCTGTTGAATAGACACATTTTTCTTGTTTTGTTTGTTTTTGATGAAATTGTGCTTTTCTTGTCGAGAAAAGGCGTTTAACGCGATAAAAAGGTTTAGTGCGTTATGAATACGGGCTAGGTTACGAAAAGTAAAAATGTGAACTAAATAAGGCCGGGAGTCGTTTTTATTGTTTAAAACACGATTTCTCGACCAGAATATGCTTTTTCAAAAAAGCCATTTTCCCATGGCGAGAGACTCATTTTCTGTGAGAAAATGCATTAAAAGGAGGGATTTCATCAGAAACACTAAAAATACACATTGTACTTGTCTGAAAACGCACAGAACCTTGAAATAGAAGGTTTCTCACCAAAAAACACATTGGTGAAAACCCTATTTTAAGGCTCTGAGTGTTTACACACATGTACAACAGGCATGTTTAAACTATAACGTTTTTAGTGAAATCATGTTTCTCGAGGAGAAAACGCGTTTAAAGCCATAAAAAGATTTCACTGTGTTTTGGCAGTGGACCAAGCTACCAACAACCTAAACAACGATCAGAACTGGAGAAATTACACATTGACATTGGGTGAAATCATGTAACTCTTAAGGATGTGTTGCAGACTTGTTGAATAGATTCATTTTTCTTGTTTTGTTTGTTTTTGATGAAATTATGCTTGTCGAGAAAAGGCGTTTAACGCGATAAAAAGGTTTAGTGCGTTATGAATACGGGCTAGGTTACCAAAAGTAAAAATGTGAACTAAATAAGGCCGGGAGTCGTTTTTATTGTTTAAAACACGATTTCTCGACCAGAATATGCTTTTTCAAAAAAAGCCATTTTCCCATGGCGAGAGACTCATTTTCTGTGAGAAAATGCATTAAAAGGAGGGATTTCATCAGAAACACTAAAAATACACATTGTACTTGTCTGAAAACGCACAGAACCTTGAAATAGAAGGTTTCTCACCAAAAAACACATTGGTGAAAACCCTATTTTAAGGCTCTGAGTGTTTGCACACATGTACAACAGGCATGTTTAAACTACAACGTTTTTAGTGAAATCATGTTTCTCTCGAGGAGAACACGCGTTTAAAGCCATAAAAAGATTTCACTGTGTTTTGGCATTGGACCAAGCTACCAACAACCTAAACAACGATCAGAACTGGAGAAATTACACATTGACATTGGGTGAAATCATGTAACTCTTAAGGATGTGTTGCAGACTTGTTGAATAGATTCATTTTTCTTGTTTTGTTTGTTTTTGATGAAATTGTGCTTTTCTTGTCGAGAAAAGGCGTTTAACGCGATAAAAAGGTTTAGTGCGTTATGAATACGGGCTAGGTTACCAAAAGTAAAAATGTGAACTAAATAATAAGGCCGGGAGTCGTTTTTATTGTTTAAAACACGATTTCTCGACCAGAATATGCTTTTTCAAAAAAAGCCATTTTCCCATGGCGAGAGACTCATTTTCTGTGAGAAAATGCATTAAAAGGAGGGATTTCATCAGAAACACTAAAAATACATATTGTACTTGTCTGAAACCGCACAGAACCTTGAAATAGAAGGTTTCTCACCAAAAAACGCATTGGTGAAAACCCTATTTTAAGGCTCTGAGTGTTTGCACACATGTACAACAGGCATGTTTAAACTATAACGTTTTTAGTGAAATCATGTTTCTCGAGGAGAAAACGCGTTTAAAGCCATAAAAAGATTTCACTGTGTTTTGGCAGTGGACCAAGCTACCAACAACCTAAACAACGATCAGAACTGGAGAAATTACACATTGACATTGGGTGAAATCATGTAACTCTTAAGGATGTGTTGCAGACTTGTTGAATAGATTCATTTTTCTTGTTTTGTTTGTTTTTGATGAAATTATGCTTGTCGAGAAAAGGCGTTTAACGCGATAAAAAGGTTTAGTGCGTTATGAATACGGGCTAGGTTACCAAAAGTAAAAATGTGAACTAAATAAGGCCGGGAGTCGTTTTTATTGTTTAAAACACGATTTCTCGACCAGAATATGCTTTTTCAAAAAAAGCCATTTTCCCATGGCGAGAGACTCATTTTCTGTGAGAAAATGCATTAAAAGGAGGGATTTCATCAGAAACACTAAAAATACACATTGTACTTGTCTGAAACCGCACAGAACCTTGAAATAGAAGGTTTCTCACCAAAAAACACATTGGTGAAAACCCTATTTTAAGGCTCTGAGTGTTTGCACATATGTACAACAGGCATGTTTAAACTACAACGTTTTTAGTGAAATCATGTTTCTCTCGAGGAGAACACGCGTTTAAAGCCATAAAAAGATTTCACTGTGTTTTGGCATTGGACCAAGCTACCAACAACCTAAACAACGATCAGAACTGGAGAAATTACACATTGACATTGGGTGAAATCATGTAACTCTTAAGGATGTGTTGCAGACTTGTTGAATAGATTCATTTTTCTTGTTTTGTTTGTTTTTGATGAAATTATGCTTTTCTTGTCGAGAAAAGGCGTTTAACGCGATAAAAAGGTTTAGTGCGTTATGAATACGGGCTAGGTTACCAAAAGTAAAAATGTGAACTAAATAAGGCCGGGAGTCGTTTTTATTGTTTAAAACACGATTTCTCGACCAGAATATGCTTTTTCAAAAAAAGCCATTTTCCCATGGCGAGAGACTCATTTTCTGTGAGAAAATGCATTAAAAGGAGGGATTTCATCAGAAACACTAAAAATACACATTGTACTTGTCTGAAAACGCACAGAACCTTGAAATAGAAGGTTTCTCACCAAAAAACGCATTGGTGAAAACCCTATTTTAAGGCTCTGAGTGTTTACACACATGTACAACAGGCATGTTTAAACTATAACGTTTTTAGTGAAATCATGTTTCTCGAGGAGAAAACGCGTTTAAAGCCATAAAAAGATTTCACTGTGTTTTGGCATTGGACCAAGCTACCAACAACCTAAACAACGATCAGAACTGGAGAAATTACACATTGACATTGGGTGAAATCATGTAACTCTTAAGGATGTGTTGCAGACTTGTTGAATAGATTCATTTTTCTTGTTTTGTTTGTTTTTGATGAAATTGTGCTTTTCTTGTCGAGAAAAGGCGTTTAACGCGATAAAAAGGTTTAGTGCGTTATGAATACGGGCTAGGTTACCAAAAGTAAAAATGTGAACTAAATAATAAGGCCGGGAGTCGTTTTTATTGTTTAAAACACGATTTCTCGACCAGAATATGCTTTTTCAAAAAAGACATTTTCCCATGGCGAGAGACTCATTTTCTGTGAGAAAATGCATTAAAAGGAGGGATTTCATCAGAAACACTAAAAATACACATTGTACTTGTCTGAAAACGCACAGAACCTTGAAATAGAAGGTTTCTCACCAAAAAACGCATTGGTGAAAACCCTATTTTAAGGCTCTGAGTGTTTGCACACATGTACACCAGGCATGTTTAAACTATAACGTTTTTAGTGAAATCATGTTTCTCGAGGAGAAAACGCGTTTAAAGCCATAAAAAGATTTCGCTGTGTTTTGGTATTGGACCAAGCTACCAACAACCTAAACAACGATCAGAACTGGAGAAATTACACATTGACATTGGGTGAAATCATGTAACTCTTAAGGATGTGTTGCAGACTTGTTGAATAGATTCATTTTTCTTGTTTTGTTTGTTTTTGATGAAATTGTGCTTTTCTTGTCGAGAAAAGGCGTTTAACGCGATAAAAAGGTTTAGTGCGTTATGAATACGGGCTAGGTTACGAAAAGTAAAAATGTGAACTAAATAAGGCCGGGAGTCGTTTTTATTGTTTAAAACACGATTTCTCGACCAGAATATGCTTTTTCAAAAAAGCCATTTTCCCATGGCGAGAGACTCATTTTCTGTGAGAAAATGCATTAAAAGGAGGGATTTCATCAGAAACACTAAAAATACACATTGTACTTGTCTGAAAACGCACAGAACCTTGAAATAGAAGGTTTCTCACCAAAAAACACATTGGTGAAAACCCTATTTTAAGGCTCTGAGTGTTTACACACATGTACAACAGGCATGTTTAAACTATAACGTTTTTAGTGAAATCATGTTTCTCGAGGAGAAAACGCGTTTAAAGCCATAAAAAGATTTCACTGTGTTTTGGCAGTGGACCAAGCTACCAACAACCTAAACAACGATCAGAACTGGAGAAATTACACATTGACATTGGGTGAAATCATGTAACTCTTAAGGATGTGTTGCAGACTTGTTGAATAGATTCATTTTTCTTGTTTTGTTTGTTTTTGATGAAATTATGCTTGTCGAGAAAAGGCGTTTAACGCGATAAAAAGGTTTAGTGCGTTATGAATACGGGCTAGGTTACCAAAAGTAAAAATGTGAACTAAATAAGGCCGGGAGTCGTTTTTATTGTTTAAAACACGATTTCTCGACCAGAATATGCTTTTTCAAAAAAAGCCATTTTCCCATGGCGAGAGACTCATTTTCTGTGAGAAAATGCATTAAAAGGAGGGATTTCATCAGAAACACTAAAAATACACATTGTACTTGTCTGAAACCGCACAGAACCTTGAAATAGAAGGTTTCTCACCAAAAAACACATTGGTGAAAACCCTATTTTAAGGCTCTGAGTGTTTGCACACATGTACAACAGGCATGTTTAAACTACAACGTTTTTAGTGAAATCATGTTTCTCTCGAGGAGAACACGCGTTTAAAGCCATAAAAAGATTTCACTGTGTTTTGGCATTGGACCAAGCTACCAACAACCTAAACAACGATCAGAACTGGAGAAATTACACATTGACATTGGGTGAAATCATGTAACTCTTAAGGATGTGTTGCAGACTTGTTGAATAGATTCATTTTTCTTGTTTTGTTTGTTTTTGATGAAATTGTGCTTTTCTTGTCGAGAAAAGGCGTTTAACGCGATAAAAAGGTTTAGTGCGTTATGAATACGGGCTAGGTTACCAAAAGTAAAAATGTGAACTAAATAATAAGGCCGGGAGTCGTTTTTATTGTTTAAAACACGATTTCTCGACCAGAATATGCTTTTTCAAAAAAAGCCATTTTCCCATGGCGAGAGACTCATTTTCTGTGAGAAAATGCATTAAAAGGAGGGATTTCATCAGAAACACTAAAAATACATATTGTACTTGTCTGAAACCGCACAGAACCTTGAAATAGAAGGTTTCTCACCAAAAAACGCATTGGTGAAAACCCTATTTTAAGGCTCTGAGTGTTTGCACACATGTACAACAGGCATGTTTAAACTATAACGTTTTTAGTGAAATCATGTTTCTCGAGGAGAAAACGCGTTTAAAGCCATAAAAAGATTTCACTGTGTTTTGGCAGTGGACCAAGCTACCAACAACCTAAACAACGATCAGAACTGGAGAAATTACACATTGACATTGGGTGAAATCATGTAACTCTTAAGGATGTGTTGCAGACTTGTTGAATAGATTCATTTTTCTTGTTTTGTTTGTTTTTGATGAAATTATGCTTGTCGAGAAAAGGCGTTTAACGCGATAAAAAGGTTTAGTGCGTTATGAATACGGGCTAGGTTACCAAAAGTAAAAATGTGAACTAAATAAGGCCGGGAGTCGTTTTTATTGTTTAAAACACGATTTCTCGACCAGAATATGCTTTTTCAAAAAAAGCCATTTTCCCATGGCGAGAGACTCATTTTCTGTGAGAAAATGCATTAAAAGGAGGGATTTCATCAGAAACACTAAAAATACACATTGTACTTGTCTGAAACCGCACAGAACCTTGAAATAGAAGGTTTCTCACCAAAAAACACATTGGTGAAAACCCTATTTTAAGGCTCTGAGTGTTTGCACATATGTACAACAGGCATGTTTAAACTACAACGTTTTTAGTGAAATCATGTTTCTCTCGAGGAGAACACGCGTTTAAAGCCATAAAAAGATTTCACTGTGTTTTGGCATTGGACCAAGCTACCAACAACCTAAACAACGATCAGAACTGGAGAAATTACACATTGACATTGGGTGAAATCATGTAACTCTTAAGGATGTGTTGCAGACTTGTTGAATAGATTCATTTTTCTTGTTTTGTTTGTTTTTGATGAAATTATGCTTTTCTTGTCGAGAAAAGGCGTTTAACGCGATAAAAAGGTTTAGTGCGTTATGAATACGGGCTAGGTTACCAAAAGTAAAAATGTGAACTAAATAAGGCCGGGAGTCGTTTTTATTGTTTAAAACACGATTTCTCGACCAGAATATGCTTTTTCAAAAAAAGCCATTTTCCCATGGCGAGAGACTCATTTTCTGTGAGAAAATGCATTAAAAGGAGGGATTTCATCAGAAACACTAAAAATACACATTGTACTTGTCTGAAAACGCACAGAACCTTGAAATAGAAGGTTTCTCACCAAAAAACGCATTGGTGAAAACCCTATTTTAAGGCTCTGAGTGTTTACACACATGTACAACAGGCATGTTTAAACTATAACGTTTTTAGTGAAATCATGTTTCTCGAGGAGAAAACGCGTTTAAAGCCATAAAAAGATTTCACTGTGTTTTGGCATTGGACCAAGCTACCAACAACCTAAACAACGATCAGAACTGGAGAAATTACACATTGACATTGGGTGAAATCATGTAACTCTTAAGGATGTGTTGCAGACTTGTTGAATAGATTCATTTTTCTTGTTTTGTTTGTTTTTGATGAAATTGTGCTTTTCTTGTCGAGAAAAGGCGTTTAACGCGATAAAAAGGTTTAGTGCGTTATGAATACGGGCTAGGTTACCAAAAGTAAAAATGTGAACTAAATAATAAGGCCGGGAGTCGTTTTTATTGTTTAAAACACGATTTCTCGACCAGAATATGCTTTTTCAAAAAAGACATTTTCCCATGGCGAGAGACTCATTTTCTGTGAGAAAATGCATTAAAAGGAGGGATTTCATCAGAAACACTAAAAATACACATTGTACTTGTCTGAAAACGCACAGAACCTTGAAATAGAAGGTTTCTCACCAAAAAACGCATTGGTGAAAACCCTATTTTAAGGCTCTGAGTGTTTGCACACATGTACACCAGGCATGTTTAAACTATAACGTTTTTAGTGAAATCATGTTTCTCGAGGAGAAAACGCGTTTAAAGCCATAAAAAGATTTCGCTGTGTTTTGGTATTGGACCAAGCTACCAACAACCTAAACAACGATCAGAACTGGAGAAATTACACATTGACATTGGGTGAAATCATGTAACTCTTAAGGATGTGTTGCAGACTTGTTGAATAGATTCATTTTTCTTGTTTTGTTTGTTTTTGATGAAATTGTGCTTTTCTTGTCGAGAAAAGGCGTTTAACGCGATAAAAAGGTTTAGTGCGTTATGAATACGGGCTAGGTTACCAAAAGTAAAAATGTGAACTAAATAATAAGGCCGGGAGTCGTTTTTATTGTTTAAAACACGATTTCTCGACCAGAATATGCTTTTTCAAAAAAAGCCTTGTTCCCATGGCGAGAGACTCATTTTCTGTGAGAAAATGCATTAAAAGGAGGGATTTCATCAGAAACACTAAAAATACATATTGTACTTGTCTGAAACCGCACAGAACCTTGAAATAGAAGGTTTCTCACCAAAAAACGCATTGGTGAAAACCCTATTTTAAGGCTCTGAGTGTTTGCACACATGTACAACAGGCATGTTTAAACTATAACGTTTTTATTGAAATCATGTTTCTCTCGAGGAGGACACGCGTTTAAAGCCATAAAAAGATTTCACTGTGTTTTGGCAGTGGACCAAGCTACCAACAACCTAAACAACGATCAGAACTGGAGAAATTACACATTGACATTGGGTGAAATCATGTAACTCTTAAGGATGTGTTGCAGACTTGTTGAATAGATTCATTTTTCTTGTTTTGTTTGTTTTTGATGAAATTATGCTTGTCGAGAAAAGGCGTTTAACGCGATAAAAAGGTTTAGTGCGTTATGAATACGGGCTAGGTTACCAAAAGTAAAAATGTGAACTAAATAAGGCCGGGAGTCGTTTTTATTGTTTAAAACACGATTTCTCGACCAGAATATGCTTTTTCAAAAAAAGCCATTTTCCCATGGCGAGAGACTCATTTTCTGTGAGAAAATGCATTAAAAGGAGGGATTTCATCAGAAACACTAAAAATACACATTGTACTTGTCTGAAACCGCACAGAACCTTGAAATAGAAGGTTTCTCACCAAAAAACACATTGGTGAAAACCCTATTTTAAGGCTCTGAGTGTTTGCACACATGTACAACAGGCATGTTTAAACTACAACGTTTTTAGTGAAATCATGTTTCTCTCGAGGAGAACACGCGTTTAAAGCCATAAAAAGATTTCACTGTGTTTTGGCATTGGACCAAGCTACCAACAACCTAAACAACGATCAGAACTGGAGAAATTACACATTGACATTGGGTGAAATCATGTAACTCTTAAGGATGTGTTGCAGACTTGTTGAATAGATTCATTTTTCTTGTTTTGTTTGTTTTTGATGAAATTGTGCTTTTCTTGTCGAGAAAAGGCGTTTAACGCGATAAAAAGGTTTAGTGCGTTATGAATACGGGCTAGGTTACCAAAAGTAAAAATGTGAACTAAATAATAAGGCCGGGAGTCGTTTTTATTGTTTAAAACACGATTTCTCGACCAGAATATGCTTTTTCAAAAAAAGCCATTTTCCCATGGCGAGAGACTCATTTTCTGTGAGAAAATGCATTAAAAGGAGGGATTTCATCAGAAACACTAAAAATACATATTGTACTTGTCTGAAACCGCACAGAACCTTGAAATAGAAGGTTTCTCACCAAAAAACGCATTGGTGAAAACCCTATTTTAAGGCTCTGAGTGTTTGCACACATGTACACCAGGCATGTTTAAACTATAACGTTTTTATTGAAATCATGTTTCTCTCGAGGAGGACACGCGTTTAAAGCCATAAAAAGATTTCACTCAGTTTTGGCAGTGGACCAAGCTACCAACAACCTAAACAACGATCAGAACTGGAGAAATTACACATTGACATTGGGTGAAATCATGTAACTCTTAAGGATGTGTTGCAGACTTGTTGAATAGATTCATTTTTCTTGTTTTGTTTGTTTTTGATGAAATTATGCTTGTCGAGAAAAGGCGTTTAACGCGATAAAAAGGTTTAGTGCGTTATGAATACGGGCTAGGTTACCAAAAGTAAAAATGTGAACTAAATAAGGCCGGGAGTCGTTTTTATTGTTTAAAACACGATTTCTCGACCAGAATATGCTTTTTCAAAAAAAGCCATTTTCCCATGGCGAGAGACTCATTTTCTGTGAGAAAATGCATTAAAAGGAGGGATTTCATCAGAAACACTAAAAATACACATTGTACTTGTCTGAAACCGCACAGAACCTTGAAATAGAAGGTTTCTCACCAAAAAACACATTGGTGAAAACCCTATTTTAAGGCTCTGAGTGTTTACACACATGTACAACAGGCATGTTTAAACTATAACGTTTTTAGTGAAATCATGTTTCTCGAGGAGAAAACGCGTTTAAAGCCATAAAAAGATTTCACTGTGTTTTGGCATTGGACCAAGCTACCAACAACCTAAACAACGATCAGAACTGGAGAAATTACACATTGACATTGGGTGAAATCATGTAACTCTTAAGGATGTGTTGCAGACTTGTTGAATAGATTCATTTTTCTTGTTTTGTTTGTTTTTGATGAAATTGTGCTTTTCTTGTCGAGAAAAGGCGTTTAACGCGATAAAAAGGTTTAGTGCGTTATGAATACGGGCTAGGTTACCAAAAGTAAAAATGTGAACTAAATAATAAGGCCGGGAGTCGTTTTTATTGTTTAAAACACGATTTCTCGACCAGAATATGCTTTTTCAAAAAAGACATTTTCCCATGGCGAGAGACTCATTTTCTGTGAGAAAATGCATTAAAAGGAGGGATTTCATCAGAAACACTAAAAATACACATTGTACTTGTCTGAAAACGCACAGAACCTTGAAATAGAAGGTTTCTCACCAAAAAACGCATTGGTGAAAACCCTATTTTAAGGCTCTGAGTGTTTGCACACATGTACACCAGGCATGTTTAAACTATAACGTTTTTAGTGAAATCATGTTTCTCGAGGAGAAAACGCGTTTAAAGCCATAAAAAGATTTCGCTGTGTTTTGGCATTGGACCAAGCTACCAACAACCTAAACAACGATCAGAACTGGAGAAATTACACATTGACATTGGGTGAAATCATGTAACTCTTAAGGATGTGTTGCAGACTTGTTGAATAGATTCATTTTTCTTGTTTTGTTTGTTTTTGATGAAATTGTGCTTTTCTTGTCGAGAAAAGGCGTTTAACGCGATAAAAAGGTTTAGTGCGTTATGAATACGGGCTAGGTTACCAAAAGTAAAAATGTGAACTAAATAAGGCCGGGAGTCGTTTTTATTGTTTAAAACACGATTTCTCGACCAGAATATGCTTTTTCAAAAAAGCCATTTTCCCATGGCGAGAGACTCATTTTCTGTGAGAAAACGCATTAAAAGGAGGGATTTCATCAGAAACACTAAAAATACACATTGTACTTGTCTGAAAACGCACAGAACCTTGAAATAGGTTTCTCACCAAAAAACGCATTGGTGAAAACCCTATTTTAAGGCTCTGAGTGTTTACACACATGTACAACAGGCATGTTTAAACTATAACGTTTTTAGTGAAATCATGTTTCTCGAGGAGAAAACGCGTTTAAAGCCATAAAAAGATTTCACTGTGTTTTGGCATTGGACCAAGATACCAACAACCTAAGCAACGATCAGAACTGGAGAAATAACACATTGACATTGGGTGAAATCATGTAACTCTTAAGGATGTGTTGCAGACTTGTTGAATAGATTCATTTTTCTTGTTTTGTTTTTTTTTGATGAAATTGTGCTTTTCTTGTCGAGAAAAGGCGTTTAACGCGATAAAAAGGTTTAGTGCGTTATGAATACGGGCTAGGTTACCAAAAGTAAAAATGTGAACTAAATAAGGCCGGGAGTCGTTTTTATTGTTTAAAACACGATTTCTCGACCAGAATATGCTTTTTCAAAAAAGCCATTTTCCCATGGCGAGAGACTCATTTTCTGTGAGAAAATGCATTAAAAGGAGGGATTTCATCAGAAACACTAAAAATACACATTGTACTTGTCTGAAAACGCACAGAACCTTGAAATAGAAGGTTTCTCACCAAAAAACACATAGGTGAAAACCCTATTTTAAGGCTCTGAGTGTTTACACACATGTACAACAGGCATGTTTAAACTATAACGTTTTTAGTGAAATCATGTTTCTCGAGGAGAAAACGCGTTTAAAGCCATAAAAAGATTTCACTGTGTTTTGGCATTGGCCCAAGCTACCAACAACCTAAACAACGATCAGAACTGGAGAAATAACACATTGACATTGGGTGAAATCATGTAACTCTTAAGGATGTGTTGCAGACTTGTTGAATAGATTCATTTTTCTTGTTTTGTTTGTTTTTGATGAAATTGTGCTTTTCTTGTCGAGAAAAGGCGTTTAACGCGATAAAAAGGTTTAGTGCGTTATGAATACGGGCTAGGTTACCAAAAGTAAAAATGTGAACTAAATAATAAGGCCGGGAGTCGTTTTTATTGTTTAAAACACGATTTCTCGACCAGAATATGCTTTTTCAAAAAAAGCCATTTTCCCATGGCGAGAGACTCATTTTCTGTGAGAAAACGCATTAAAAGGAGGGGTTTCATCAGAAACACTAAAAATACACATTGTACTTGTCTGAAAACGCACAGAACCTTGAAATAGAAGGTTTCTCACCAAAAAACGCATTGGTGAAAACCCTATTTTAAGGCTCTGCGTGTTTACACACATTTACAACTGGCATGTTTAAACTATAACGTTTTTAGTGAAATCATGTTTCTCGAGGAGAAAACGCGTTTAAAGCCATAAAAAGATTTCACTGTGTTTTGACATTGGACCAAGCTACCAACAACCTAAACAACGATCAGAACTGGAGAAATAACACATTGACATTGGGTGAAATCATGTAACTCTTAAGGATGTGTTGCAGACTTGTTGAATAGATTCATTTTTCTTGTTTTGTTTGTTTTTGATGAAATTGTGCTTTTCTTGTCGAGAAAAGGCGTTTAACGCGATAAAAAGGTTTAGTGCGTTATGAATACGGGCTAGGTTACCAAAAGTAAAAATGTGAACTAAATAATAAGGCCGGGAGTCGTTTTTATTGTTTAAAACACGATTTCTCGACCAGAATATGCTTTTTCAAAAAAGCCATTTTCCCATGGCGAGAGACTCATTTTCTGTGAGAAAATGCATTAAAAGGAGGGATTTCATCAGAAACACTAAAAATACACATTGTACTTGTCTGAAAACGCACAGAACCTTGAAATAGAAGGTTTCTCACCAAAAAACGCATTGGTGAAAACCCTATTTTAAGGCTCTGAGTGTTTGCACACATGTACAACAGGCATGTTTAAACTATAACGTTTTTATTGGAATCATGTTTCTCTCGAGGAGGACACGCGTTTAAAGCCATAAAAAGATTTCACTGTGTTTTGGCATTGGACCAAGCTACCAACAACCTAAACAATGATCAGAACTGGAGAAATTACACATTGACATTGGGTGAAATCATGTAACTCTTAAGGATGTGTTGCAGACTTGTTGAATAGATTCATTTTTCTTGTTTTGTTTGTTTTTGATGAAATTGTGCTTTTCTTGTCGAGAAAAGGCGTTTAACGCGATAAAAAGGTTTAGTGCGTTATGAATACGGGCTAGGTTACCAAAAGTAAAAATGTGAACTAAATAATAAGGCCGGGAGTCGTTTTTATTGTTTAAAACACGATTTCTCGACCAGAATATGCTTTTTCAAAAAAGACATTTTCCCATTGCGAGAGACTCATTTTCTGTGAGAAAATGCATTAAAAGGAGGGATTTCATCAGAAACACTAAAAATACACATTGTACTTGTCTGAAACCGCACAGAACCTTGAAATAGAAGGTTTCTCACCAAAAAACACATTGGTGAAAACCCTATTTTAAGGCTCTGAGTGTTTACACACATGTACAACAGGCATGTTTAAACTATAACGTTTTTAGTGAAATCATGTTTCTCGAGGAGAAAACGCGTTTAAAGCCATAAAAAGATTTCACTGTGTTTTGGCATTGGACCAAGCTACCAACAACCTAAGCAACGATCAGAACTGGAGAAATAACACATTGACATTGGGTGAAATCATGTAACTCTTAAGGATGTGTTGCAGACCTGTGAATAGATTCATTTTTCTTGTTTTGTTTGTTTTTGATGAAATTGTGCTTTTCTTGTCGAGAAAAGGCGTTTAACGCGATAAAAAGGTTTAGTGCGTTATGAATACGGGCTAGGTTACCAAAAGTAAAAATGTGAACTAAATAAGGCCGGGAGTCGTTTTTATTGTTTAAAACACGATTTCTCGACCAGAATATGCTTTTTCAAAAAAGCCATTTTCCCATGGCGAGAGACTCATTTTCTGTGAGAAAATGCATTAAAAGGAGGGATTTCATCAGAAACACTAAAAATACACATTGTACTTGTCTGAAAACGCACAGAACCTTGAAATAGAAGGTTTCTCACCAAAAAACGCATTGGTGAAAACCCTATTTTAAGGCTCTGAGTGTTTACACACATGTACAACAGGCATGTTTAAACTATAACGTTTTTAGTGAAATCATGTTTCTCGAGGAGAAAACGCGTTTAAAGCCATAAAAAGATTTCACTGTGTTTTGGCATTGGACCAAGCTACCAACAACCAAAAACAACGATCAGAACTGGAGAAATTACACATTGACATTGGGTGAAATCATGTAACTCTTAAGGATGTGTTGCAGACCTGTTGAATAGATTCATTTTTCTTGTTTTGTTTGTTTTTGATGAAATTGTGCTTTTCTTGTCGAGAAAATGCGTTTAACGCGATAAAAAGGTTTAGTGCGTTATGAATACGGGCTAGGTTACCAAAAGTAAAAATGTGAACTAAATAAGGCCGGGAGTCGTTTTTATTGTTTAAAACACGATTTCTCGACCAGAATATGCTTTTTCAAAAAAGACATTTTCCCATGGCGAGAGACTCATTTTCTGTGAGAAAATGCATTAAAAGGAGGGATTTCATCAGAAACACTAAAAATACACATTGTACTTGTCTGAAAACGCACAGAACCTTGAAATAGAAGGTTTCTCACCAAAAAACACATTGGTGAAAACCCTATTTTAAGGCTCTGAGTGTTTACACACATGTACAACAGGCATGTTTAAACTATAACGTTTTTAGTGAAATCATGTTTCTCGAGGAGAAAACGCGTTTAAAGCCATAAAAAGATTTCACTGTGTTTTGGCATTGGACCAAGCTACCAACAACCTAAACAACGATCAGAACTGGAGAAATTACACATTGACATTGGGTGAAATCATGTAACTCTTAAGGATGTGTTGCAGACTTGTTGAATAGATTCATTTTTCTTGTTTTGTTTGTTTTTGATGAAATTGTGCTTTTCATGTCGAGAAAAGGCGTTTAACGCGATAAAAAGGTTTAGTGCGTTATGAATACGGGCTAGGTTACCAAAACTAAAAATGTGAACTAAATAATAAGGCCGGGAGTCGTTTTTATTGTTTAAAACACGATTTCTCGACCAGAATATGCTTTTTCAAAAAAGACATTTTCCCATTGCGAGAGACTCATTTTCTGTGAGAAAATGCATTAAAAGGAGGGATTTCATCAGAAACACTAAAAATACACATTGTACTTGTCTGAAACCGCACAGAACCTTGAAATAGAAGGTTTCTCACCAAAAAACACATTGGTGAAAACCCTATTTTAAGGCTCTGAGTGTTTGCACACATGTACAACAGGCATGTTTAAACTACAACGTTTTTAGTGAAATCATGTTTCTCTCGAGGAGAACACGCGTTTAAAGCCATAAAAAGATTTCACTGTGTTTTGGCATTGGACCAAGCTACCAACAACCAAAAACAACGATCAGAACTGGAGAAATTACACATTGACATTGGGTGAAATCATGTAACTCTTAAGGATGTGTTGCAGACCTGTTGAATAGACACATTTTTCTTGTTTTGTTTGTTTTTGATGAAATTGTGCTTTTCTTGTCGAGAAAAGGCGTTTAACGCGATAAAAAGGTTTAGTGCGTTATGAATACGGGCTAGGTTACGAAAAGTAAAAATGTGAACTAAATAAGGCCGGGAGTCGTTTTTATTGTTTAAAACACGATTTCTCGACCAGAATATGCTTTTTCAAAAAAGCCATTTTCCCATGGCGAGAGACTCATTTTCTGTGAGAAAATGCCTTAAAAGGAGGGATTTCATCAGAAACACTAAAAATACACATTGTACTTGTCTGAAAACGCACAGAACCTTGAAATAGAAGGTTTCTCACCAAAAAACACATTGGTGAAAACCCTATTTTAAGGCTCTGAGTGTTTACACACATGTACAACAGGCATGTTTAAACTATAACGTTTTTAGTGAAATCATGTTTCTCGAGGAGAAAACGCGTTTAAAGCCATAAAAAGATTTCACTGTGTTTTGGCATTGGACCAAGCTACCAACAACCTAAACAACGATCAGAACTGGAGAAATTACACATTGACATTGGGTGAAATCATGTAACTCTTAAGGATGTGTTGCAGACTTGTTGAATAGATTCATTTTTCTTGTTTTGTTTGTTTTTGATGAAATTGTGCTTTTCTTGTCGAGAAAAGGCGTTTAACGCGATAAAAAGGTTTAGTGCGTTATGAATACGGGCTAGGTTACCAAAAGTAAAAATGTGAACTAAATAAGGCCGGGAGTCGTTTTTATTGTTTAAAACACGATTTCTCGACCAGAATATGCTTTTTCAAAAAAGCCATTTTCCCATGGCGAGAGACTCATTTTCTGTGAGAAAACGCATTAAAAGGAGGGATTTCATCAGAAACACTAAAAATACACATTGTACTTGTCTGAAAACGCACAGAACCTTGAAATAGAAGGTTTCTCACCAAAAAACACATTGGTGAAAACCCTATTTTAAGGCTCTGAGTGTTTGCACACATGTACAACAGGCATGTTTAAACTACAACGTTTTTAGTGAAATCATGTTTCTCTCGAGGAGAACACGCGTTTAAAGCCATAAAAAGATTTCACTGTGTTTTGGCATTGGACCAAGCTACCAACAACCAAAAACAACGATCAGAACTGGAGAAATTACACATTGACATTGGGTGAAATCATGTAACTCTTAAGGATGTGTTGCAGACCTGTTGAATAGATTCATTTTTCTTGTTTTGTTTGTTTTTGATGAAATTGTGCTTTTCTTGTCGAGAAAAGGCGTTTAACGCGATAAAAAGGTTTAGTGCGTTATGAATACGGGCTAGGTTACCAAAAGTAAAAATGTGAACTAAATAAGGCCGGGAGTCGTTTTTATTGTTTAAAACACGATTTCTCGACCAGAATATGCTTTTTCAAAAAAGCCATTTTCCCATGGCGAGAGACTCATTTTCTGTGAGAAAATGCATTAAAAGGAGGGATTTCATCAGAAACACTAAAAATACACATTGTACTTGTCTGAAAACGCACAGAACCTTGAAATAGAAGGTTTCTCACCAAAAAACACATTGGTGAAAACCCTATTTTAAGGCTCTGAGTGTTTACACACATGTACAACAGGCATGTTTAAACTATAACGTTTTTAGTGAAATCATGTTTCTCGAGGAGAACACGCGTTTAAAGCCATAAAAAGATTTCACTGTGTTTTGGCATTGGACCAAGCTACCAACAACCTAAACAACGATCAGAACTGGAGAAATTACACATTGACATTGGGTGAAATCATGTAACTCTTAAGGATGTGTTGCAGACTTGTTGAATAGATTCATTTTTCTTGTTTTGTTTGTTTTTGATGAAATTGTGCTTTTCATGTCGAGAAAAGGCGTTTAACGCGATAAAAAGGTTTAGTGCGTTATGAATACGGGCTAGGTTACCAAAACTAAAAATGTGAACTAAATAATAAGGCCGGGAGTCGTTTTTATTGTTTAAAACACGATTTCTCGACCAGAATATGCTTTTTCAAAAAAGACATTTTCCCATTGCGAGAGACTCATTTTCTGTGAGAAAATGCATTAAAAGGAGGGATTTCATCAGAAACACTAAAAATACACATTGTACTTGTCTGAAACCGCACAGAACCTTGAAATAGAAGGTTTCTCACCAAAAAACACATTGGTGAAAACCCTATTTTAAGGCTCTGAGTGTTTGCACACATGTACAACAGGCATGTTTAAACTACAACGTTTTTAGTGAAATCATGTTTTTCTCGAGGAGAACACGCGTTTAAAGCCATAAAAAGATTTCACTGTGTTTTGGCATTGGACCAAGCTACCAACAACCAAAAACAACGATCAGAACTGGAGAAATTACACATTGACATTGGGTGAAATCATGTAACTCTTAAGGATGTGTTGCAGACCTGTTGAATAGATTCATTTTTCTTGTTTTGTTTGTTTTTGATGAAATTGTGCTTTTCTTGTCGAGAAAAGGCGTTTAACGCGATAAAAAGGTTTAGTGCGTTATGAATACGGGCTAGGTTACCAAAAGTAAAAATGTGAACTAAATAAGGCCGGGAGTCGTTTTTATTGTTTAAAACACGATTTCTCGACCAGAATATGCTTTTTCAAAAAAGCCATTTTCCCATGGCGAGAGACTCATTTTCTGTGAGAAAATGCATTAAAAGGAGGGATTTCATCAGAAACACTAAAAATACACATTGTACTTGTCTGAAAACGCACAGAACCTTGAAATAGAAGGTTTCTCACCAAAAAACACATTGGTGAAAACCCTATTTTAAGGCTCTGAGTGTTTACACACATGTACAACAGGCATGTTTAAACTATAACGTTTTTAGTGAAATCATGTTTCTCGAGGAGAAAACGCGTTTAAAGCCATAAAAAGATTTCACTGTGTTTTGGCATTGGACCAAGCTACCAACAACCTAAACAACGATCAGAACTGGAGAAATTACACATTGACATTGGGTGAAATCATGTAACTCTTAAGGATGTGTTGCAGACTTGTTGAATAGATTCATTTTTCTTGTTTTGTTTGTTTTTGATGAAATTGTGCTTTTCATGTCGAGAAAAGGCGTTTAACGCGATAAAAAGGTTTAGTGCGTTATGAATACGGGCTAGGTTACCAAAACTAAAAATGTGAACTAAATAATAAGGCCGGGAGTCGTTTTTATTGTTTAAAACACGATTTCTCGACCAGAATATGCTTTTTCAAAAAAGACATTTTCCCATTGCGAGAGACTCATTTTCTGTGAGAAAATGCATTAAAAGGAGGGATTTCATCAGAAACACTAAAAATACACATTGTACTTGTCTGAAACCGCACAGAACCTTGAAATAGAAGGTTTCTCACCAAAAAACACATTGGTGAAAACCCTATTTTAAGGCTCTGAGTGTTTGCACACATGTACAACAGGCATGTTTAAACTACAACGTTTTTAGTGAAATCATGTTTCTCTCGAGGAGAACACGCGTTTAAAGCCATAAAAAGATTTCACTGTGTTTTGGCATTGGACCAAGCTACCAACAACCAAAAACAACGATCAGAACTGGAGAAATTACACATTGACATTGGGTGAAATCATGTAACTCTTAAGGATGTGTTGCAGACCTGTTGAATAGGTTCATTTTTCTTGTTTTGTTTGTTTTTGATGAAATTGTGCTTTTCTTGTCGAGAAAAGGCGTTTAACGCGATAAAAAGGTTTAGTGCGTTATGAATACGGGCTAGGTTACCAAAAGTAAAAATGTGAACTAAATAAGGCCGGGAGTCGTTTTTATTGTTTAAAACACGATTTCTCGACCAGAATATGCTTTTTCAAAAAAGCCATTTTCCCATGGCGAGAGACTCATTTTCTGTGAGAAAATGCATTAAAAGGAGGGATTTCATCAGAAACACTAAAAATACACATTGTACTTGTCTGAAAACGCACAGAACCTTGAAATAGAAGGTTTCTCACCAAAAAACACATTGGTGAAAACCCTATTTTAAGGCTCTGAGTGTTTACACACATGTACAACAGGCATGTTTAAACTATAACGTTTTTAGTGAAATCATGTTTCTCGAGGAGAAAACGCGTTTAAAGCCATAAAAAGATTTCACTGTGTTTTGGCATTGGACCAAGCTACCAACAACCTAAACAACGATCAGAACTGGAGAAATTACACATTGACATTGGGTGAAATCATGTAACTCTTAAGGATGTGTTGCAGACTTGTTGAATAGATTCATTTTTCTTGTTTTGTTTGTTTTTGATGAAATTGTGCTTTTCTTGTCGAGAAAAGGCGTTTAACGCGATAAAAAGGTTTAGTGCGTTATGAATACGGGCTAGGTTACCAAAAGTAAAAATGTGAACTAAATAAGGCCGGGAGTCGTTTTTATTGTTTAAAACACGATTTCTCGACCAGAATATGCTTTTTCAAAAAAGCCATTTTCCCATGGCGAGAGACTCATTTTCTGTGAGAAAACGCATTAAAAGGAGGGATTTCATCAGAAACACTAAAAATACACATTGTACTTGTCTGAAAACGCACAGAACCTTGAAATAGAAGGTTTCTCACCAAAAAACGCATTGGTGAAAACCCTATTTTAAGGCTCTGAGTGTTTGCACACATGTACAACAGGCATGTTTAAACTATAACGTTTTTATTGAAATCATGTTTCTCTCGAGGAGGACACGCGTTTAAAGCCATAAAAAGATTTCACTGTGTTTTGGCATTGGACCAAGCTACCAACAACCTAAACAACGATCAGAACTGGAGAAATTACACATTGACATTGGGTGAAATCATGTAACTCTTAAGGATGTGTTGCAGACTTGTTGAATAGATTCATTTTTCTTGTTTTGTTTGTTTTTGATGAAATTGTGCTTTTCATGTCGAGAAAAGGCGTTTAACGCGATAAAAAGGTTTAGTGCGTTATGAATACGGGCTAGGTTACCAAAACTAAAAATGTGAACTAAATAATAAGGCCGGGAGTCGTTTTTATTGTTTAAAACACGATTTCTCGACCAGAATATGCTTTTTCAAAAAAGACATTTTCCCATTGCGAGAGACTCATTTTCTGTGAGAAAATGCATTAAAAGGAGGGATTTCATCAGAAACACTAAAAATACACATTGTACTTGTCTGAAAACGCACAGAACCTTGAAATAGAAGGTTTCTCACCAAAAAACACATTGGTGAAAACCCTATTTTAAGGCTCTGAGTGTTTGCACACATGTACAACAGGCATGTTTAAACTACAACGTTTTTAGTGAAATCATGTTTCTCTCGAGGAGAACACGCGTTTAAAGCCATAAAAAGATTTCACTGTGTTTTGGCATTGGACCAAGCTACCAACAACCAAAAACAACGATCAGAACTGGAGAAATTACACATTGACATTGGGTGAAATCATGTAACTCTTACGGATGTGTTGCAGACCTGTTGAATAGACACATTTTTCTTGTTTTGTTTGTTTTTGATGAAATTGTGCTTTTCTTGTCGAGAAAAGGCGTTTAACGCGATAAAAAGGTTTAGTGCGTTATGAATACGGGCTAGGTTACGAAAAGTAAAAATGTGAACTAAATAAGGCCGGGAGTCGTTTTTATTGTTTAAAACACGATTTCTCGACCAGAATATGCTTTTTCAAAAAAGCCATTTTCCCATGGCGAGAGACTCATTTTCTGTGAGAAAATGCATTAAAAGGAGGGATTTCATCAGAAACACTAAAAATACACATTGTACTTGTCTGAAAACGCACAGAACCTTGAAATAGAAGGTTTCTCACCAAAAAACACATTGGTGAAAACCCTATTTTAAGGCTCTGAGTGTTTACACACATGTACAACAGGCATGTTTAAACTATAACGTTTTTAGTGAAATCATGTTTCTCGAGGAGAAAACGCGTTTAAAGCCATAAAAAGATTTCACTGTGTTTTGGCATTGGACCAAGCTACCAACAACCTAAACAACGATCAGAACTGGAGAAATTACACATTGACATTGGGTGAAATCATGTAACTCTTAAGGATGTGTTGCAGACTTGTTGAATAGATTCATTTTTCTTGTTTTGTTTGTTTTTGATGAAATTGTGCTTTTCTTGTCGAGAAAAGGCGTTTAACGCGATAAAAAGGTTTAGTGCGTTATGAATACGGGCTAGGTTACCAAAAGTAAAAATGTGAACTAAATAAGGCCGGGAGTCGTTTTTATTGTTTAAAACACGATTTCTCGACCAGAATATGCTTTTTCAAAAAAGCCATTTTCCCATGGCGAGAGACTCATTTTCTGTGAGAAAACGCATTAAAAGGAGGGATTTCATCAGAAACACTAAAAATACACATTGTACTTGTCTGAAAACGCACAGAACCTTGAAATAGAAGGTTTCTCACCAAAAAACACATTGGTGAAAACCCTATTTTAAGGCTCTGAGTGTTTGCACACATGTACAACAGGCATGTTTAAACTACAACGTTTTTAGTGAAATCATGTTTCTCTCGAGGAGAACACGCGTTTAAAGCCATAAAAAGATTTCACTGTGTTTTGGCATTGGACCAAGCTACCAACAACCAAAAACAACGATCAGAACTGGAGAAATTACACATTGACATTGGGTGAAATCATGTAACTCTTAAGGATGTGTTGCAGACCTGTTGAATAGATTCATTTTTCTTGTTTTGTTTGTTTTTGATGAAATTGTGCTTTTCTTGTCGAGAAAAGGCGTTTAACGCGATAAAAAGGTTTAGTGCGTTATGAATACGGGCTAGGTTACCAAAAGTAAAAATGTGAACTAAATAAGGCCGGGAGTCGTTTTTATTGTTTAAAACACGATTTCTCGACCAGAATATGCTTTTTCAAAAAAGCCATTTTCCCATGGCGAGAGACTCATTTTCTGTGAGAAAATGCATTAAAAGGAGGGATTTCATCAGAAACACTAAAAATACACATTGTACTTGTCTGAAAACGCACAGAACCTTGAAATAGAAGGTTTCTCACCAAAAAACACATTGGTGAAAACCCTATTTTAAGGCTCTGAGTGTTTACACACATGTACAACAGGCATGTTTAAACTATAACGTTTTGTGAAATCATGTTTCTCGAGGAGAAAACGCGTTTAAAGCCATAAAAAGATTTCACTGTGTTTTGGCATTGGACCAAGCTACCAACAACCTAAACAACGATCAGAACTGGAGAAATTACACATTGACATTGGGTGAAATCATGTAACTCTTAAGGATGCGTTGCAGACTTGTTGAATAGATTCATTTTTCTTGTTTTGTTTGTTTTTGATGAAATTGTGCTTTTCATGTCGAGAAAAGGCGTTTAACGCGATAAAAAGGTTTAGTGCGTTATGAATACGGGCTAGGTTACCAAAACTAAAAATGTGAACTAAATAATAAGGCCGGGAGTCGTTTTTATTGTTTAAAACACGATTTCTCGACCAGAATATGCTTTTTCAAAAAAGACATTTTCCCATTGCGAGAGACTCATTTTCTGTGAGAAAACGCATTAAAAGGAGGGATTTCATCAGAAACACTAAAAATACACATTGTACTTGTCTGAAACCGCACAGAACCTTGAAATAGAAGGTTTCTCACCAAAAAACACATTGGTGAAAACCCTATTTTAAGGCTCTGAGTGTTTGCACACATGTACAACAGGCATGTTTAAACTACAACGTTTTTAGTGAAATCATGTTTCTCTCGAGGAGAACACGCGTTTAAAGCCATAAAAAGATTTCACTGTGTTTTGGCATTGGACCAAGCTACCAACAACCAAAAACAACGATCAGAACTGGAGAAATTACACATTGACATTGGGTGAAATCATGTAACTCTTAAGGATGTGTTGCAGACCTGTTGAATAGATTCATTTTTCTTGTTTTGTTTGTTTTTGATGAAATTGTGCTTTTCTTGTCGAGAAAAGGCGTTTAACGCGATAAAAAGGTTTAGTGCGTTATGAATACGGGCTAGGTTACCAAAAGTAAAAATGTGAACTAAATAAGGCCGGGAGTCGTTTTTATTGTTTAAAACACGATTTCTCGACCAGAATATGCTTTTTCAAAAAAGCCATTTTCCCATGGCGAGAGACTCATTTTCTGTGAGAAAATGCATTAAAAGGAGGGATTTCATCAGAAACACTAAAAATACACATTGTACTTGTCTGAAAACGCACAGAACCTTGAAATAGAAGGTTTCTCACCAAAAAACGCATTGGTGAAAACCCTATTTTAAGGCTCTGAGTGTTTACACACATGTACAACAGGCATGTTTAAACTATAACGTTTTTATTGAAATCATGTTTCTCTCGAGGAGGACACGCGTTTAAAGCCATAAAAAGATTTCACTGTGTTTTGGCATTGGACCAAGCTACCAACAACCTAAACAATGATCAGAACTGGAGAAATTACACATTGACATTGGGTGAAATCATGTAACTCTTAAGGATGTGTTGCAGACTTGTTGAATAGATTCATTTTTCTTGTTTTGTTTGTTTTTGATGAAATTGTGCTTTTCTTGTCGAGAAAAGGCGTTTAACGCGATAAAAAGGTTTAGTGCGTTATGAATACGGGCTAGGTTACCAAAAGTAAAAATGTGAACTAAATAAGGCCGGGAGTCGTTTTTATTGTTTAAAACACGATTTCTCGACCAGAATATGCTTTTTCAAAAAAGCCATTTTCCCATGGCGAGAGACTCATTTTCTGTGAGAAAATGCATTAAAAGGAGGGATTTCATCAGAAACACTAAAAATACACATTGTACTTGTCTGAAAACGCACAGAACCTTGAAATAGAAGGTTTCTCACCAAAAAAAGCATTGGTGAAAACCCTATTTTAAGGCTCTGAGTGTTTGCACACATGTACAACAGGCATGTTTAAACTATAACGTTTTTATTGAAATCATGTTTCTCTCGAGGAGGACACGCGTTTAAAGCCATAAAAAGATTTCACTGTGTTTTGGCATTGGACCAAGCTACCAACAACCTAAACAACGATCAGAACTGGAGAAATTACACATTGACATTGGGTGAAATCATGTAACTCTTAAGGATGTGTTGCAGACTTGTTGAATAGATTCATTTTTCTTGTTTTGTTTGTTTTTGATGAAATTGTGCTTTTCATGTCGAGAAAAGGCGTTTAACGCGATAAAAAGGTTTAGTGCGTTATGAATACGGGCTAGGTTACCAAAACTAAAAATGTGAACTAAATAATAAGGCCGGGAGTCGTTTTTATTGTTTAAAACACGATTTCTCGACCAGAATATGCTTTTTCAAAAAAGACATTTTCCCATTGCGAGAGACTCATTTTCTGTGAGAAAATGCATTAAAAGGAGGGATTTCATCAGAAACACTAAAAATACACATTGTACTTGTCTGAAACCGCACAGAACCTTGAAATAGAAGGTTTCTCACCAAAAAACACATTGGTGAAAACCCTATTTTAAGGCTCTGAGTGTTTGCACACATGTACAACAGGCATGTTTAAACTACAACGTTTTTAGTGAAATCATGTTTCTCTCGAGGAGAACACGCGTTTAAAGCCATAAAAAGATTTCACTGTGTTTTGGCATTGGACCAAGCTACCAACAACCAAAAACAACGATCAGAACTGGAGAAATTACACATTGACATTGGGTGAAATCATGTAACTCTTAAGGATGTGTTGCAGACCTGTTGAATAGACACATTTTTCTTGTTTTGTTTGTTTTTGATGAAATTGTGCTTTTCTTGTCGAGAAAAGGCGTTTAACGCGATAAAAAGGTTTAGTGCGTTATGAATACGGGCTAGGTTACGAAAAGTAAAAATGTGAACTAAATAAGGCCGGGAGTCGTTTTTATTGTTTAAAACACGATTTCTCGACCAGAATATGCTTTTTCAAAAAAGCCATTTTCCCATGGCGAGAGACTCATTTTCTGTGAGAAAATGCATTAAAAGGAGGGATTTCATCAGAAACACTAAAAATACACATTGTACTTGTCTGAAAACGCACAGAACCTTGAAATAGAAGGTTTCTCACCAAAAAACACATTGGTGAAAACCCTATTTTAAGGCTCTGAGTGTTTACACACATGTACAACAGGCATGTTTAAACTATAACGTTTTTAGTGAAATCATGTTTCTCGAGGAGAAAACGCGTTTAAAGCCATAAAAAGATTTCACTGTGTTTTGGCATTGGACCAAGCTACCAACAACCTAAACAACGATCAGAACTGGAGAAATTACACATTGACATTGGGTGAAATCATGTAACTCTTAAGGATGTGTTGCAGACTTGTTGAATAGATTCATTTTTCTTGTTTTGTTTGTTTTTGATGAAATTGTGCTTTTCTTGTCGAGAAAAGGCGTTTAACGCGATAAAAAGGTTTAGTGCGTTATGAATACGGGCTAGGTTACCAAAAGTAAAAATGTGAACTAAATAAGGCCGGGAGTCGTTTTTATTGTTTAAAACACGATTTCTCGACCAGAATATGCTTTTTCAAAAAAGCCATTTTCCCATGGCGAGAGACTCATTTTCTGTGAGAAAACGCATTAAAAGGAGGGATTTCATCAGAAACACTAAAAATACACATTGTACTTGTCTGAAAACGCACAGAACCTTGAAATAGAAGGTTTCTCACCAAAAAACACATTGGTGAAAACCCTATTTTAAGGCTCTGAGTGTTTGCACACATGTACAACAGGCATGTTTAAACTACAACGTTTTTAGTGAAATCATGTTTCTCTCGAGGAGAACACGCGTTTAAAGCCATAAAAAGATTTCACTGTGTTTTGGCATTGGACCAAGCTACCAACAACCAAAAACAACGATCAGAACTGGAGAAATTACACATTGACATTGGGTGAAATCATGTAACTCTTAAGGATGTGTTGCAGACCTGTTGAATAGATTCATTTTTCTTGTTTTGTTTGTTTTTGATGAAATTGTGCTTTTCTTGTCGAGAAAAGGCGTTTAACGCGATAAAAAGGTTTAGTGCGTTATGAATACGGGCTAGGTTACCAAAAGTAAAAATGTGAACTAAATAAGGCCGGGAGTCGTTTTTATTGTTTAAAACACGATTTCTCGACCAGAATATGCTTTTTCAAAAAAAGCCATTTTCCCATGGCGAGAGACTCATTTTCTGTGAGAAAATGCATTAAAAGGAGGGATTTCATCAGAAACACTAAAAATACACATTGTACTTGTCTGAAAACGCACAGAACCTTGAAATAGAAGGTTTCTCACCAAAAAACACATTGGTGAAAACCCTATTTTAAGGCTCTGAGTGTTTACACACATGTACAACAGGCATGTTTAAACTATAACGTTTTTAGTGAAATCATGTTTCTCGAGGAGAAAACGCGTTTAAAGCCATAAAAAGATTTCACTGTGTTTTGGCATTGGACCAAGCTACCAACAACCTAAACAACGATCAGAACTGGAGAAATTACACATTGACATTGGGTGAAATCATGTAACTCTTAAGGATGTGTTGCAGACTTGTTGAATAGATTCATTTTTCTTGTTTTGTTTGTTTTTGATGAAATTGTGCTTTTCATGTCGAGAAAAGGCGTTTAACGCGATAAAAAGGTTTAGTGCGTTATGAATACGGGCTAGGTTACCAAAACTAAAAATGTGAACTAAATAATAAGGCCGGGAGTCGTTTTTATTGTTTAAAACACGATTTCTCGACCAGAATATGCTTTTTCAAAAAAGACATTTTCCCATTGCGAGAGACTCATTTTCTGTGAGAAAATGCATTAAAAGGAGGGATTTCATCAGAAACACTAAAAATACACATTGTACTTGTCTGAAACCGCACAGAACCTTGAAATAGAAGGTTTCTCACCAAAAAACACATTGGTGAAAACCCTATTTTAAGGCTCTGAGTGTTTGCACACATGTACAACAGGCATGTTTAAACTACAACGTTTTTAGTGAAATCATGTTTCTCTCGAGGAGAACACGCGTTTAAAGCCATAAAAAGATTTCACTGTGTTTTGGCATTGGACCAAGCTACCAACAACCAAAAACAACGATCAGAACTGGAGAAATGACACATTGACATTGGGTGAAATCATGTAACTCTTAAGGATGTGTTGCAGACCTGTTGAATAGATTCATTTTTCTTGTTTTGTTTGTTTTTGATGAAATTGTGCTTTTCTTGTCGAGAAAAGGCGTTTAACGCGATAAAAAGGTTTAGTGCGTTATGAATACGGGCTAGGTTACCAAAAGTAAAAATGTGAACTAAATAAGGCCGGGAGTCGTTTTTATTGTTTAAAACACGATTTCTCGACCAGAATATGCTTTTTCAAAAAAGCCATTTTCCCATGGCGAGAGACTCATTTTCTGTGAGAAAATGCATTAAAAGGAGGGATTTCATCAGAAACACTAAAAATACACATTGTACTTGTCTGAAAACGCACAGAACCTTGAAATAGAAGGTTTCTCACCAAAAAACGCATTGGTGAAAACCCTATTTTAAGGCTCTGAGTGTTTACACACATGTACAACAGGCATGTTTAAACTATAACGTTTTTATTGAAATCATGTTTCTCTCGAGGAGGACACGCGTTTAAAGCCATAAAAAGATTTCACTGTGTTTTGGCAGTGGACCAAGCTACCAACAACCTAAACAACGATCAGAACTGGAGAAATTACACATTGACATTGGGTGAAATCATGTAACTCTTAAGGATGTGTTGCAGACTTGTTGAATAGATTCATTTTTCTTGTTTTGTTTGTTTTTGATGAAATTGTGCTTTTCTTGTCGAGAAAAGGCGTTTAACGCGATAAAAAGGTTTAGTGCGTTATGAATACGGGCTAGGTTACCAAAAGTAAAAATGTGAACTAAATAATAAGGCCGGGAGTCGTTTTTATTGTTTAAAACACGATTTCTCGACCAGAATATGCTTTTTCAAAAAAAGCCATTTTCCCATGGCGAGAGACTCATTTTCTGTGAGAAAACGCATTAAAAGGAGGGATTTCATCAGAAACACTAAAAATACACATTGTACTTGTCTGAAAACGCACAGAACCTTGAAATAGAAGGTTTCTCACCAAAAAACGCATTGGTGAAAACCCTATTTTAAGGCTCTGAGTGTTTGCACACATGTACAACTGGCATGTTTAAACTATAACGTTTTTAGTGAAATCATGTTTCTCTCGAGGAGGACACGCGTTTAAAGCCATAAAAAGATTTCACTGTGTTTTGGCATTGGACCAAGCTACCAACAACCTAAACAATGATCAGAACTGGAGAAATTACACATTGACATTGGGTGAAATCATGTAACTCTTAAGGATGTGTTGCAGACTTGTTGAATAGATTCATTTTTCTTGTTTTGTTTGTTTTTGATGAAATTATGCTTGTCGAGAAAAGGCGTTTAACGCGATAAAAAGGTTTAGTGCGTTATGAATACGGGCTAGGTTACCAAAAGTAAAAATGTGAACTAAATAAGGCCGGGAGTCGTTTTTATTGTTTAAAACACGATTTCTCGACCAGAATATGCTTTTTCAAAAAAAGCCATTTTCCCATGGCGAGAGACTCATTTTCTGTGAGAAAATGCATTAAAAGGAGGGATTTCATCAGAAACACTAAAAATACACATTGTACTTGTCTGAAACCGCACAGAACCTTGAAATAGAAGGTTTCTCACCAAAAAACACATTGGTGAAAACCCTATTTTAAGGCTCTGAGTGTTTGCACACATGTACAACAGGCATGTTTAAACTACAACGTTTTTAGTGAAATCATGTTTCTCTCGAGGAGAACACGCGTTTAAAGCCATAAAAAGATTTCACTGTGTTTTGGCATTGGACCAAGCTACCAACAACCAAAAACAACGATCAGAACTGGAGAAATGACACATTGACATTGGGTGAAATCATGTAACTCTTAAGGATGTGTTGCAGACTCGTTGAATAGATTCATTTTTCTTGTTTTGTTTTTTTTTGATGAAATTGTGCTTTTCTTGTCGAGAAAAGGCGTTTAACGCGATAAAAATGTTTAGTGCGTTATGAATACGGGCTAGGTTACCAAAAGTAAAAATGTGAACTAAATAATAAGGCCGGGAGTCGTTTTTATTGTTTAAAACACGATTTCTCGACCAGAATATGCTTTTTCAAAAAAAGCCATTTTCCCATGGCGAGAGACTCATTTTCTGTGAGAAAATACATTAAAAGGAGGGATTTCATCAGAAACACTAAAAATACATATTGTACTTGTCTGAAACCGCACAGAACCTTGAAATAGAAGGTTTCTCACCAAAAAACGCATTGGTGAAAACCCTATTTTAAGGCTCTGAGTGTTTGCACACATGTACAACAGGCATGTTTAAACTATAACGTTTTTATTGAAATCATGTTTCTCTCGAGGAGGACACGCGTTTAAAGCCATAAAAAGATTTCACTCAGTTTTGGCAGTGGACCAAGCTACCAACAACCTAAACAACGATCAGAACTGGAGAAATTACACATTGACATTGGGTGAAATCATGTAACTCTTAAGGATGTGTTGCAGACTTGTTGAATAGATTCATTTTTCTTGTTTTGTTTGTTTTTGATGAAATTGTGCTTTTCTTGTCGAGAAAAGGCGTTTAACGCGATAAAAAGGTTTAGTGCGTTATGAATACGGGCTAGGTTACCAAAACTAAAAATGTGAACTAAATAAAAAGGCCGGGAGTCGTTTTTATTGTTTAAAACACGATTTCTCGACCAGAATATGCTTTTTCAAAAAAGACATTTTCCCATTGCGAGAGACTCATTTTCTGTGAGAAAATGCATTAAAAGGAGGGATTTCATCAGAAACACTAAAAATACACATTGTACTTGTCTGAAACCGCACAGAACCTTGAAATAGAAGGTTTCTCACCAAAAAACACATTGGTGAAAACCCTATTTTAAGGCTCTGAGTGTTTGCACACATGTACAACAGGCATGTTTAAACTACAACGTTTTTAGTGAAATCATGTTTCTCTCGAGGAGAACACGCGTTTAAAGCCATAAAAAGATTTCACTGTGTTTTGGCATTGGACCAAGCTACCAACAACCTAAACAACGATCAGAACTGGAGAAATTACACATTGACATTGGGTGAAATCATGTAACTCTTAAAGATGTGTTGCAGACTTGTTGAATAGATTCATTTTTCTTGTTTTGTTTGTTTTTGATGAAATTATGCTTTTCTTGTCGAGAAAAGGCGTTTAACGCGATAAAAAGGTTTAGTGCGTTATGAATACGGGCTAGGTTACCAAAAGTAAAAATGTGAACTAAATAAGGCCGGGAGTCGTTTTTATTGTTTAAAACACGATTTCTCGACCAGAATATGCTTTTTCAAAAAAAGCCATTTTCCCATGGCGAGAGACTCATTTTCTGTGAGAAAATGCATTAAAAGGAGGGATTTCATCAGAAACACTAAAAATACACATTGTACTTGTCTGAAACCGCACAGAACCTTGAAATAGAAGGTTTCTCACCAAAAAACACATTGGTGAAAACCCTATTTTAAGGCTCTGAGTGTTTGCACACATGTACAACAGGCATGTTTAAACTACAACGTTTTTAGTGAAATCATGTTTCTCTCGAGGAGAACACGCGTTTAAAGCCATAAAAAGATTTCACTCAGTTTTGGCAGTGGACCAAGCTACCAACAACCAAAAACAACGATCAGAACTGGAGAAATTACACATTGACATTGGGTGAAATCATGTAACTCTTAAGGATGTGTTGCAGACCTGTTGAATAGATTCATTTTTCTTGTTTTGTTTGTTTTTGATGAAATTGTGCTTTTCTTGTCGAGAAAAGGCGTTTAACGCGATAAAAAGGTTTAGTGCGTTATGAATACGGGCTAGGTTACCAAAAGTAAAAATGTGAACTAAATAAGGCCGGGAGTCGTTTTTATTGTTTAAAACACGATTTCTCGACCAGAATATGCTTTTTCAAAAAAGCCATTTTCCCATGGCGAGAGACTCATTTTCTGTGAGAAAATGCATTAAAAGGAGGGATTTCATCAGAAACACTAAAAATACACATTGTACTTGTCTGAAAACGCACAGAACCTTGAAATAGAAGGTTTCTCACCAAAAAACACATTGGTGAAAACCCTATTTTAAGGCTCTGAGTGTTTACACACATGTACAACAGGCATGTTTAAACTATAACGTTTTTAGTGAAATCATGTTTCTCGAGGAGAAAACGCGTTTAAAGCCATAAAAAGATTTCACTGTGTTTTGGCATTGGACCAAGCTACCAACAACCTAAACAACGATCAGAACTGGAGAAATTACACATTGACATTGGGTGAAATCATGTAACTCTTAAGGATGTGTTGCAGACTTGTTGAATAGATTCATTTTTCTTGTTTTGTTTGTTTTTGATGAAATTGTGCTTTTCTTGTCGAGAAAAGGCGTTTAACGCGATAAAAAGGTTTAGTGCGTTATGAATACGGGCTAGGTTACCGAAAGTAAAAATGTGAACTAAATAAGGCCGGGAGTCGTTTTTATTGTTTAAAACACGATTTCTCGACCAGAATATGCTTTTTCAAAAAAGCCATTTTCCCATGGCGAGAGACTCATTTTCTGTGAGAAAACGCATTAAAAGGAGGGATTTCATCAGAAACACTAAAAATACACATTGTACTTGTCTGAAAACGCACAGAACCTTGAAATAGAAGGTTTCTCACCAAAAAACGCATTGGTGAAAACCCTATTTTAAGGCTCTGAGTGTTTGCACACATGTACAACAGGCATGCTTAAACTATAACGTTTTTATTGAAATCATGTTTCTCTCGAGGAGGACACGCGTTTAAAGCCATAAAAAGATTTCACTGTGTTTTGGCATTGAACCAAGCTACCAACAACCTAAACAATGATCAGAACTGGAGAAATTACACATTGACATTGGGTGAAATCATGTAACTCTTAAGGATGTGTTGCAGACTTGTTGAATAGATTCATTTTTCTTGTTTTGTTTGTTTTTGATGAAATTGTGCTTTTCTTGTCGAGAAAAGGCGTTTAACGCGATAAAAAGGTTTAGTGCGTTATGAATACGGGCTAGGTTACCAAAAGTAAAAATGTGAACTAAATAATAAGGCCGGGAGTCGTTTTTATTGTTTAAAACACGATTTCTCGACCAGAATATGCTTTTTCAAAAAAAGCCATGTTCCCATGGCGAGAGACTCATTTTCTGTGAGAAAATGCATTAAAAGGAGGGATTTCATCAGAAACACTAAAAATACATATTGTACTTGTCTGAAACCGCACAGAACCTTGAAATAGAAGGTTTCTCACCAAAAAACGCATTGGTGAAAACCCTATTTTAAGGCTCTGAGTGTTTGCACACATGTACAACAGGCATGTTTAAACTATAACGTTTTTATTGAAATCATGTTTCTCTCGAGGAGGACACGCGTTTAAAGCCATAAAAAGATTTCACTCAGTTTTGGCAGTGGACCAAGCTACCAACAACCTAAACAACGATCAGAACTGGAGAAATTACACATTGACATTGGGTGAAATCATGTAACTCTTAAGGATGTGTTGCAGACTTGTTGAATAGATTCATTTTTCTTGTTTTGTTTGTTTTTGATGAAATTATGCTTGTCGAGAAAAGGCGTTTAACGCGATAAAAAGGTTTAGTGCGTTATGAATACGGGCTAGGTTACCAAAAGTAAAAATGTGAACTAAATAAGGCCGGGAGTCGTTTTTATTGTTTAAAACACGATTTCTCGACCAGAATATGCTTTTTCAAAAAAGCCATTTTCCCATGGCGAGAGACTCATTTTCTGTGAGAAAATGCATTAAAAGGAGGGATTTCATCAGAAACACTAAAAATACACATTGTACTTGTCTGAAAACGCACAGAACCTTGAAATAGAAGGTTTCTCACCAAAAAACACATTGGTGAAAACCCTATTTTAAGGCTCTGAGTGTTTACACACATGTACAACAGGCATGTTTAAACTATCACGTTTTTAGTGAAATCATGTTTCTCGAGGAGAAAACGCGTTTAAAGCCATAAAAAGATTTCACTGTGTTTTGGCATTGGACCAAGCTACCAACAACCTAAACAACGATCAGAACTGGAGAAATTACACATTGACATTGGGTGAAATCATGTAACTCTTAAGGATGTGTTGCAGACTTGTTGAATAGATTCATTTTTCTTGTTTTGTTTGTTTTTGATGAAATTGTGCTTTTCTTGTCGAGAAAAGGCGTTTAACGCGATAAAAAGGTTTAGTGCGTTATGAATACGGGCTAGGTTACCGAAAGTAAAAATGTGAACTAAATAAGGCCGGGAGTCGTTTTTATTGTTTAAAACACGATTTCTCGACCAGAATATGCTTTTTCAAAAAAGCCATTTTCCCATGGCGAGAGACTCATTTTCTGTGAGAAAACGCATTAAAAGGAGGGATTTCATCAGAAACACTAAAAATACACATTGTACTTGTCTGAAAACGCACAGAACCTTGAAATAGAAGGTTTCTCACCAAAAAACGCATTGGTGAAAACCCTATTTTAAGGCTCTGAGTGTTTGCACACATGTACAACAGGCATGTTTAAACTATAACGTTTTTATTGAAATCATGTTTCTCTCGAGGAGGACACGCGTTTAAAGCCATAAAAAGATTTCACTGTGTTTTGGCATTGAACCAAGCTACCAACAACCTAAACAATGATCAGAACTGGAGAAATTACACATTGACATTGGGTGAAATCATGTAACTCTTAAGGATGTGTTGCAGACTTGTTGAATAGATTCATTTTTCTTGTTTTGTTTGTTTTTGATGAAATTGTGCTTTTCTTGTCGAGAAAAGGCGTTTAACGCGATAAAAAGGTTTAGTGCGTTATGAATACGGGCTAGGTTACCAAAAGTAAAAATGTGAACTAAATAATAAGGCCGGGAGTCGTTTTTATTGTTTAAAACACGATTTCTCGACCAGAATATGCTTTTTCAAAAAAAGCCATGTTCCCATGGCGAGAGACTCATTTTCTGTGAGAAAATGCATTAAAAGGAGGGATTTCATCAGAAACACTAAAAATACATATTGTACTTGTCTGAAACCGCACAGAACCTTGAAATAGAAGGTTTCTCACCAAAAAACGCATTGGTGAAAACCCTATTTTAAGGCTCTGAGTGTTTGCACACATGTACAACAGGCATGTTTAAACTATAACGTTTTTATTGAAATCATGTTTCTCTCGAGGAGGACACGCGTTTAAAGCCATAAAAAGATTTCACTCAGTTTTGGCAGTGGACCAAGCTACCAACAACCTAAACAACGATCAGAACTGGAGAAATTACACATTGACATTGGGTGAAATCATGTAACTCTTAAGGATGTGTTGCAGACTTGTTGAATAGATTCATTTTTCTTGTTTTGTTTGTTTTTGATGAAATTATGCTTGTCGAGAAAAGGCGTTTAACGCGATAAAAAGGTTTAGTGCGTTATGAATACGGGCTATGTTACCAAAAGTAAAAATGTGAACTAAATAATAAGGCCGGGAGTCGTTTTTATTGTTTAAAACACGATTTCTCGACCAGAATATGCTTTTTCAAAAAAAGCCATGTTCCCATGGCGAGAGACTCATTTTCTGTGAGAAAATGCATTAAAAGGAGGGATTTCATCAGAAACACTAAAAATACATATTGTACTTGTCTGAAACCGCACAGAACCTTGAAATAGAAGGTTTCTCACCAAAAAACGCATTGGTGAAAACCCTATTTTAAGGCTCTGAGTGTTTGCACACATGTACAACAGGCATGTTTAAACTATAACGTTTTTATTGAAATCATGTTTCTCTCGAGGAGGACACGCGTTTAAAGCCATAAAAAGATTTCACTCAGTTTTGGCAGTGGACCAAGCTACCAACAACCTAAACAACGATCAGAACTGGAGAAATAACACATTGACATTGGGTGAAATCATGTAACTCTTAAGGATGTGTTGCAGACTTGTTGAATAGATTCATTTTTCTTGTTTTGTTTGTTTTTGATGAAATTGTGCTTTTCTTGTCGAGAAAAGGCGTTTAACGCGATAAAAAGGTTTAGTGCGTTATGAATACGGGCTAGGTTACCAAAACTAAAAATGTGAACTAAATAAAAAGGCCGGGAGTCGTTTTTATTGTTTAAAACACGATTTCTCGACCAGAATATGCTTTTTCAAAAAAGACATTTTCCCATTGCGAGAGACTCATTTTCTGTGAGAAAATGCATTAAAAGGAGGGATTTCATCAGAAACACTAAAAATACACATTGTACTTGTCTGAAACCGCACAGAACCTTGAAATAGAAGGTTTCTCACCAAAAAACACATTGGTGAAAACCCTATTTTAAGGCTCTGAGTGTTTGCACACATGTACAACAGGCATGTTTAAACTACAACGTTTTTAGTGAAATCATGTTTCTCTCGAGGAGAACACGCGTTTAAAGCCATAAAAAGATTTCACTGTGTTTTGGCATTGGACCAAGCTACCAACAACCTAAACAACGATCAGAACTGGAGAAATTACACATTGACATTGGGTGAAATCATGTAACTCTTAAAGATGTGTTGCAGACTTGTTGAATAGATTCATTTTTCTTGTTTTGTTTGTTTTTGATGAAATTATGCTTTTCTTGTCGAGAAAAGGCGTTTAACGCGATAAAAAGGTTTAGTGCGTTATGAATACGGGCTAGGTTACCAAAAGTAAAAATGTGAACTAAATAAGGCCGGGAGTCGTTTTTATTGTTTAAAACACGATTTCTCGACCAGAATATGCTTTTTCAAAAAAAGCCATTTTCCCATGGCGAGAGACTCATTTTCTGTGAGAAAATGCATTAAAAGGAGGGATTTCATCAGAAACACTAAAAATACACATTGTACTTGTCTGAAACCGCACAGAACCTTGAAATAGAAGGTTTCTCACCAAAAAACACATTGGTGAAAACCCTATTTTAAGGCTCTGAGTGTTTGCACACATGTACAACAGGCATGTTTAAACTACAACGTTTTTAGTGAAATCATGTTTCTCTCGAGGAGAACACGCGTTTAAAGCCATAAAAAGATTTCACTCAGTTTTGGCAGTGGACCAAGCTACCAACAACCAAAAACAACGATCAGAACTGGAGAAATTACACATTGACATTGGGTGAAATCATGTAACTCTTAAGGATGTGTTGCAGACCTGTTGAATAGATTCATTTTTCTTGTTTTGTTTGTTTTTGATGAAATTGTGCTTTTCTTGTCGAGAAAAGGCGTTTAACGCGATAAAAAGGTTTAGTGCGTTATGAATACGGGCTAGGTTACCAAAAGTAAAAATGTGAACTAAATAAGGCCGGGAGTCGTTTTTATTGTTTAAAACACGATTTCTCGACCAGAATATGCTTTTTCAAAAAAGCCATTTTCCCATGGCGAGAGACTCATTTTCTGTGAGAAAATGCATTAAAAGGAGGGATTTCATCAGAAACACTAAAAATACACATTGTACTTGTCTGAAAACGCACAGAACCTTGAAATAGAAGGTTTCTCACCAAAAAACACATTGGTGAAAACCCTATTTTAAGGCTCTGAGTGTTTACACACATGTACAACAGGCATGTTTAAACTATAACGTTTTTAGTGAAATCATGTTTCTCGAGGAGAAAACGCGTTTAAAGCCATAAAAAGATTTCACTGTGTTTTGGCATTGGACCAAGCTACCAACAACCTAAACAACGATCAGAACTGGAGAAATTACACATTGACATTGGGTGAAATCATGTAACTCTTAAGGATGTGTTGCAGACTTGTTGAATAGATTCATTTTTCTTGTTTTGTTTGTTTTTGATGAAATTGTGCTTTTCTTGTCGAGAAAAGGCGTTTAACGCGATAAAAAGGTTTAGTGCGTTATGAATACGGGCTAGGTTACCGAAAGTAAAAATGTGAACTAAATAAGGCCGGGAGTCGTTTTTATTGTTTAAAACACGATTTCTCGACCAGAATATGCTTTTTCAAAAAAGCCATTTTCCCATGGCGAGAGACTCATTTTCTGTGAGAAAACGCATTAAAAGGAGGGATTTCATCAGAAACACTAAAAATACACATTGTACTTGTCTGAAAACGCACAGAACCTTGAAATAGAAGGTTTCTCACCAAAAAACGCATTGGTGAAAACCCTATTTTAAGGCTCTGAGTGTTTGCACACATGTACAACAGGCATGCTTAAACTATAACGTTTTTATTGAAATCATGTTTCTCTCGAGGAGGACACGCGTTTAAAGCCATAAAAAGATTTCACTGTGTTTTGGCATTGAACCAAGCTACCAACAACCTAAACAATGATCAGAACTGGAGAAATTACACATTGACATTGGGTGAAATCATGTAACTCTTAAGGATGTGTTGCAGACTTGTTGAATAGATTCATTTTTCTTGTTTTGTTTGTTTTTGATGAAATTGTGCTTTTCTTGTCGAGAAAAGGCGTTTAACGCGATAAAAAGGTTTAGTGCGTTATGAATACGGGCTAGGTTACCAAAAGTAAAAATGTGAACTAAATAATAAGGCCGGGAGTCGTTTTTATTGTTTAAAACACGATTTCTCGACCAGAATATGCTTTTTCAAAAAAAGCCATGTTCCCATGGCGAGAGACTCATTTTCTGTGAGAAAATGCATTAAAAGGAGGGATTTCATCAGAAACACTAAAAATACATATTGTACTTGTCTGAAACCGCACAGAACCTTGAAATAGAAGGTTTCTCACCAAAAAACGCATTGGTGAAAACCCTATTTTAAGGCTCTGAGTGTTTGCACACATGTACAACAGGCATGTTTAAACTATAACGTTTTTATTGAAATCATGTTTCTCTCGAGGAGGACACGCGTTTAAAGCCATAAAAAGATTTCACTCAGTTTTGGCAGTGGACCAAGCTACCAACAACCTAAACAACGATCAGAACTGGAGAAATTACACATTGACATTGGGTGAAATCATGTAACTCTTAAGGATGTGTTGCAGACTTGTTGAATAGATTCATTTTTCTTGTTTTGTTTGTTTTTGATGAAATTATGCTTGTCGAGAAAAGGCGTTTAACGCGATAAAAAGGTTTAGTGCGTTATGAATACGGGCTAGGTTACCAAAAGTAAAAATGTGAACTAAATAAGGCCGGGAGTCGTTTTTATTGTTTAAAACACGATTTCTCGACCAGAATATGCTTTTTCAAAAAAGCCATTTTCCCATGGCGAGAGACTCATTTTCTGTGAGAAAATGCATTAAAAGGAGGGATTTCATCAGAAACACTAAAAATACACATTGTACTTGTCTGAAAACGCACAGAACCTTGAAATAGAAGGTTTCTCACCAAAAAACACATTGGTGAAAACCCTATTTTAAGGCTCTGAGTGTTTACACACATGTACAACAGGCATGTTTAAACTATCACGTTTTTAGTGAAATCATGTTTCTCGAGGAGAAAACGCGTTTAAAGCCATAAAAAGATTTCACTGTGTTTTGGCATTGGACCAAGCTACCAACAACCTAAACAACGATCAGAACTGGAGAAATTACACATTGACATTGGGTGAAATCATGTAACTCTTAAGGATGTGTTGCAGACTTGTTGAATAGATTCATTTTTCTTGTTTTGTTTGTTTTTGATGAAATTGTGCTTTTCTTGTCGAGAAAAGGCGTTTAACGCGATAAAAAGGTTTAGTGCGTTATGAATACGGGCTAGGTTACCGAAAGTAAAAATGTGAACTAAATAAGGCCGGGAGTCGTTTTTATTGTTTAAAACACGATTTCTCGACCAGAATATGCTTTTTCAAAAAAGCCATTTTCCCATGGCGAGAGACTCATTTTCTGTGAGAAAACGCATTAAAAGGAGGGATTTCATCAGAAACACTAAAAATACACATTGTACTTGTCTGAAAACGCACAGAACCTTGAAATAGAAGGTTTCTCACCAAAAAACGCATTGGTGAAAACCCTATTTTAAGGCTCTGAGTGTTTGCACACATGTACAACAGGCATGTTTAAACTATAACGTTTTTATTGAAATCATGTTTCTCTCGAGGAGGACACGCGTTTAAAGCCATAAAAAGATTTCACTGTGTTTTGGCATTGAACCAAGCTACCAACAACCTAAACAATGATCAGAACTGGAGAAATTACACATTGACATTGGGTGAAATCATGTAACTCTTAAGGATGTGTTGCAGACTTGTTGAATAGATTCATTTTTCTTGTTTTGTTTGTTTTTGATGAAATTGTGCTTTTCTTGTCGAGAAAAGGCGTTTAACGCGATAAAAAGGTTTAGTGCGTTATGAATACGGGCTAGGTTACCAAAAGTAAAAATGTGAACTAAATAATAAGGCCGGGAGTCGTTTTTATTGTTTAAAACACGATTTCTCGACCAGAATATGCTTTTTCAAAAAAAGCCATGTT